>NC_047110.1:23226955-23526955 GCF_902500255.1 Thalassophryne amazonica | reverse complement strand
GCACGGTGTGCGGACTGTTGTTTTGTGTAGGACGTCTCCTCTACGGGGAAGCCAGCTGTCGCTCCGATTACCCAGCATCCTTAAGGTGTCAGGACTGCCATCGGGAGGGCGTGTGGAGTGGATGAATGGAGGGAAGAGAGGGCGCAGATAGGAGAGGAAACGGAATAACTGGTTCTGCAGATATCTGGAACGTGTTCAGACGGGTCAGCAAGAGCTGCAGAGTGTGAACGCAGCTCAGGGGATTCCAGCGCCAACTCTGCCGTCCAATGAAATGGCTTCTCGGTACTTGCTGAAATGCTGCATGTTCTGCAAAAGAGAACAAGCGTGAAGCCAGTTCTACAGAATTATTTACATAGGTGTTCCATTGAAGTTTATTTTTGCCAACTGTTTGTTCATCTTATTATTATTATTAAAAAACACTTCTTAGTACACAAGCCTTTGAGAGCTTGTGGTTACAATCAGCACTAATTGTACCCTGAGAGAAAAATTCACTGGTTTCCAAGAGAGACTTATTTGGTTGATAAAAGACATGAATAAATGATCACACATGTCCAGTGTTTGCTTTTTTCTTCATTGTTCTCAATTAGCCTCAAATTGTAGAATCAAAGCAGCATTTGTGTACAACTTAGCTGCAATGTTCAGGCTCCTTCATGGTTCGTAGTATGAGAAAGTGTTCTGTGTTTCGGTGCTCATCTCATTATCCAATTCAGTTTTTTCTTTCTGTAATTGGTAGCACCTCCTGTTCAATTAAAACCTCTCATCCCTTCTCAATTTGGGGGCTCTTGCAGGGCAGTCTTCACTGAAACCTGGAATCTTCAAAGCACTCAACGTAACTTCTTTCATGTTGCTCTTTGCATTGATGATTTGTGTTCTGGCACCCTGCTCTTTCTTGTGTGTATTTGTGTGTGTGTGTGTGAAATCATTACTAGGCTGAGATGGTTAACTGGTCAAAACCAGGAGGAACGTCACTTTAATCCACAAGGAACAGATCCAGGTGCATCTGATTAGTATTTATTTTCTTGTTTTTATTGACTGTCCCTAAAGTCTGCACTGTCTTTGGAAAAAAGGCTTTTAATTTTGCAGCACCTTCTGCATAGAATCAGCTTCAGAATCAATCAATCAATCAATCAACTTTTTTCTTATATAGCGCCAAATCACAACAAACAGTTGCCCCAAGGCGCTCCATATTGCAAGGCAAGGCCATACAATAATTATGAAAAACCCCAACGGTCAAAACGACCCCCTATGAGCAAGCACTTGGCCACAGTGGGAAGGAAAAACTCCCTTTTAACAGGAAGAAACCTCCAGCAGAACCAGGCTCAGGGAGGGGCAGTCTTCTGCTGAGACTGGTTGGGGCTGAGGGAAAGAACCAGAATGAATTACAGTTGAAGGAGTTGGTCTCATTTTATTCATTTAAAGGTTTTTTTAAAGGACCTTGCAGAAAGGCAGTCTGTCTGTCACTGTTTTTAAATTGATTTAGGTCCCATGTTTTTATGATGACGTTGTTTGATTATGTTGAGTGAAAGTGTGTCTATGTATTTATTTGTATGCGTTTTTGTATTTATTTGTAACCATGTTGCTGCCACTTGCCAGGACACTCTTGTAAAAGAGATTTTTGGTCTCAGTGAGTTTTTAATCCTGGTTAAATAAAGGTTTGATGATGATGATGATTTATTTTCTTGGTATATCAGCTCAAATGGGCAGAATCATCATTTCAAACCAGTCACATTTCATCCTTAACCTGCTGCTAGGCACAAAGAGTATTTTGTTTGGATTGACTTTGCAGGTTTTCACAAGATAGGGTGCTACTCTGGCTCTGAGAACAATCGGGTCCATACCCAACTTTTATGCGTTTTTTGATTATTATTTACATTTGAATAAATGGGCCATTTCTGATATTTCAGCCTTTATAATTCGTTGTTACGCAGGCTTTAAAATTTCTTCACAAAGATGGATGTCACCATAGTTTGGTCCTTCTCTGAAATCAGATAAATTTGAAAAAAGGTTCTCAAACGTTTTAAAGAATTGTTTAACATTTAGAGCTCAGTGCCTTTTTCACATTTTTGCCTGTGTATGTCAATAAATATGCCTCTGGTGGACCTTAAAAGGTTTACAGGAGATAGGTTGGTGTCATTGTTTAATCTTTTGAGATCACGCAAATTGGAGTTCACACCTAGGTTCCAGTTGATTTAAATTATCCTTTTACCATTAAGAGATAGATCTATTTTTTTCACAGTTTGTCATCTTTGTGCATGCATGCATATGGCTTCGATCACAGACAAACCGGGAAGAGCCATTTGGTATGCTTATATACAGTGAGGAAAATAAGTATTTGAACACCCTGTGATTTTGCAAGTTCTCCCACTTAGAAATCATGGAGGGGTCTGAAATTTTCATCTTAGGTGCATGTTCACTGTGAGAGACATAATGTAAAAAAAAAAAAAAAAATCCACATATCACAATGCATGATTTTTTAATAACTTATTTGTATGTTACTGCTGCAAATAAGTATTTGAACACCTGTGAAAATCAATGTTAATATTTGCTACAGTAGCCTTTGTTTGCAATTACAGAGGTCAAACGTTTCCTGTAGTTTTCACCAGGTTTGCACACACTGCAGCAGGGATTTTGGTCCACTCCTCCATACAGATCTTCTCTAGATCTTTCAGGTTTGGAGTTTCAGCTCCCTCCAAAGAGTTTCTATTGAGTTCAGGTCTGGAGACTGGCCAGGCCTCTCCAGGACCTTGAAATGCTTCTTGGCTGTGTGTTTGGGGTCACTGTCATGCTGGAAGACCCAGCCATGACCCATCTTCAATGCTCTTACTGAGGGAAGGAGGTTGTTTGCCAACATTTTGCAATACATGACCCCACCCATTCTCCCTTCAATACGGTGCAGTTGTCCTGTCCCCTTTGCAGAAGAGCACCCACAAAGTATGATGTTTCCACCCCCATGCTTCACGGTTGGAATGGTTTTCTTGGGGTTGTTCTCATCCTTTAAACATGGTAAGTGGAGTTGATTCCAAAAAGCTCTATTCTGGTCTCATCTGACCACATGACCTTCTCCCATGCCTCCTCTGGATCATCCAGATGGTCACTGATGAACTTCAAATGGGCCTGGACATGTGCTGGCTTGAGCAGGGAGACCTTGCTGCCCTGCAGGATTTTAAACCATGACAGCATCATGTGTTACTAATGTAATCTTTGTGACTGTGGTCCCAGCTCTCTTCAGGTCATTGACCAGGTCTTCCTGTGTAGTTCTGAGGTTTCTCAAAATCATCCTTACCCCACAAACTGAGCTCTTGCATAGAATGCCAGACCGACGGAGATTGACAGTCATCTTGTGTTTCTTCCACTTTCTAATAAATAATCATAACAGTTGTCTTCTACCAAGCTGCTTGCCTGTTGTCCTGTAGTCCATCCCAGCCTTGTGCAGGTCTACAGTTTTGTCCCTGGTGTCCTTAGACAGCTCTTTGGTCTTGGCTATGGTGGACAGGTTGGAGTGTGATTGATTGAGTGTGTGAACAGGTGTCTTTTATACAGGTAAGTTCAAACAGGTGCAATTAATACAGGTAAAGAGTGCAGAATAAGAGGGCTTCTTAAAGAAAAATTAACAGGTCTGTGTGAGCCAGAATTCCTGCTGGTTGGTAGGTGTTCAAATACTTATTTGCAGCAGGAACATACAAATAAATTATTAAAAAATCATACATTGTGATTTCCAGATTTTTTTTTTTGATTCTGTCTCTCACAGTGGACATGCACATAAGATGAAAATTTCAGACCCCTCCATGATTTCTAAGTGGGAGAACTTGCAAAACCACAGGGTGTTCAAATACTTATTTTCCTCACTGTATTTTGGGTCAAGGATGAATGCTGTGAAAACAGAAAGTTGATAGGACTAATACTTTTGGTGAAATGAGTGATTTTAGCTAATCAGTAAACAGCAGATGTTGTGCTGCAATGCACCATGAGAGTTTGGGGTTTTAAATGTTGTTATTGTGGTTCATGTTAGTTTAACATTGTTGTTAGTGTTATTAATTTGTTGTGGTTTTGTAGTTCAATTGGTTCAGTCAGTTTAGTTAATGTCATGTTGCTGTTACCATGTGTGAAAATTGTATTGTCTTTGATGTCTTCCACCACCATCTGTGTTTGTGTATGTGTAAAATTAGAAGCAGAATGCAGAAAAGACAAAAAGCTCTCTGTGTGTGTGCGTGTGTAGAAAACTTTGTGGACAAGCTGTGGAGAGCTGACATGTTTGGTATGTTTATCTATTTTGGGTCAAGGATGAATGCTGACAAAATGGAACATTGATAGGACTAATATTTTTGAAGAAACAATAATAAATAGCATTGCTAATTACACTTGCCATTACAGCACGGGGTGGTAAATCATTTTATATTAAAAACATGTGTGTGCATGCTTGCATGATTTTATTTAGTAAGTTCAATCTAAATTTATAATATAACTGTAAATACGTTAATAAAAATACAAAGATGACACAAAAAATTTCCACTGTGGTTCATTTAAAAATCAAATGACAAAATAGAAGTAATAATAATAATACTGGAATACTGGAAACAGTTGGAAAATGGCAGCATTTCCACTGAGTGATGTAATGCGACTTGTTGTGAAAGTGTAGGAACACGGACCCACAACAGGGGGCGCAATGAACGGACAATGGAGAAGGTAAATAACAAGGTTTACTATTGTGAATCGAGCACAATAAATACAACAATCACAATTTGGGGTCGAATCCGCTGGTGTCGTGTGGGCAGGCTCGAAGGTAGGAGACGTCCGTCTCAGTCGAACCGGAACCACCCAGATCTCCTCCGCCACCGAACCCTGGAAATACTGGAACCGCCAAGTCCCGAATTCCCAGGTGGCCACTGCCTCCGCTCGTCGGATCCGGTACTGCTGGCGGGAGAGAGCAACAACACACAGGTGTGGATGCGACCGCACCCAGTAATGGAGAGGGGAGAAGCCGCCTCCACCTCTTGTCAAAGTACAGCAGGAAGGTGAGTACTTATCCAAGCAATGAAGCTATCAGTAGTCAACAGTCCTGAAAAGGTTTAACAAGTTTAGCTGGTTGTTCAGAATATAAATGCAGAGAATATTACCTCAGTCTTAGGCGATATCTCGGCACTGAGGTGGAGACGCCGTCCTCTGTGCTGAGTGGAACAGCTGTGTCTGGTGATGGGTGACAGCTGTCACCCAGGCTACTCCCATAAGGCGGCAGCGCCCTCTGGTGCCTGGAGCCCGCACTCCAGGCAGGGCGCCCTCTGGTGGTGGTGGGCCAGCAGTACCTCCTCTTCAGCGGCCCACACAACAGGACCCCCCCCTCAACGGGCGCCTCCTGGCGCACGACCGGGCTTGTCCGGATGGCGACGGTAGAAGTCGGCCAGGAGGGCCGGGTCCAGGATGAAACCCTTCTTCACCCAGGAGCGCTCCTCGGGTCCGTACCCCTCCCAGTCCACCAGATACTGAAAACCCCGGCCCATCCGACGGACATCAAGGAGCCGGCGGACAGTCCAAGCCGGTGCTCCGTCGATGATCCGGGCAGGAGGCGGCGCCGGACCCGGGGTGCAGAGGGGTGAGGTGTGAAGGGGCTTGATCCGGGAAACATGAAAAACTGGATGGATCCGCAGTGAGGCCGGAAGCTGGAGCCTCACTGCGGCGGGGTTGATGACCTTGAGGATCTTATAAGGTCCGATGTACCGTTCTTGGAGTTTTGGTGAGTCAACCTGTAGAGGAATGTCCTTGGTGGACAACCAGACCTCCTGCCCAGGACGATACTTGGGGGCCGGGGCTCGCCGCCGGTCTGCATGTTTCTTCGCCCTCGTCCGGGCCTGCAACAGGGCAGAGCGGGCGGCACGCCACACCCGACGGCACTTCCGTAGGTGAGCCTGGACCGAGGGCACACCGACCTCTCCCTCAACCACCGGAAACAAGGGGGGCTGATACCCCAAGCACACCTCAAACGGGGAGAGGCCGGTGGCTGATGACACTTGGCTGTTGTGGGTGTACTCGATCCAGGCCAGGTGGGTACTCCAGGCCGTCGGGTGCGCGGCTGTCACACAGCGAAGTGTCTGCTCCAGTTCCTGATTCGCCCGCTCTGCCTGCCCGTTGGTCTGGGGGTGGTACCCAGACGAGAGGCTGACCGTGGCCCCCAGTTCCCGGCAGAAGCTCCTCCAGACATGTGAGGTGAACTGGGGACCGCGATCGGAGACGATGTCTGATGGTATGCCATGCAGACGGACGACGTGGTGGACCAGGAGGTCCGCTGTCTCCTGGGCCGTTGGGAGCTTCGGGAGGGCCACGAAGTGGGCCGCCTTGGAGAAACGGTCCACTATCGTGAAGACGACGGTGTTTCCCTGGGACGGCGGGAGACCCGTGACGAAGTCCAGACCGATGTGGGACCAGGGGCGATGAGGCACGGGCAGTGGCTGTAGCTGCCCTGAGGTCCTTCTGTGGTCGGCCTTGCCCCTGGCGCAGGTGGTACAGGCCTGGACGTAGTCCCGGACGTCGGCCTCCAGGGATGCCCACCAGAAGCGTTGCCGGACAACTGTCACGGTCCTACGCACCCCTGGGTGACAGGAGAGCTTCGAACCGTGACAGAAGTCCAGGACTAGCCTCTGGTGGGACGTATAGTCTGTTCTTCGGTCCGTTTCTGGGGTCCGGGACACGGGTCAGGGCCTCCCGGACGGTCTTCTCCACGTCCCAGGTGAGGGCGGCCACGATAGCGGACTCCGGGATGATGGGATCCGGGGGATCCGACGGTTCCGTTTTGACTTCATCTTCGTGCACCCGGGACAATGCATCCGACCTCTGATTCTTGGTCCCGGGACAGTAGGTAATCCGGAAGTCAAAACGGCCAAAGAACAGTGACCAGCGGGCTTGCCTGGGGTTCAGCCGCTTGGCGGTCCTGATATACTCCAAGTTCCAATGGTCAGTGAAAACCGTGAATGGCACGGCTGTTCCCTCCAACAGATGTCTCCACTCTTCAAGGGCCTCTTTCACAGCAAGGAGTTCCCGATTGCCGACGTCATAGTTCCGTTCAGCGGGGGTCAACCTGCGAGAAAAATAGGCACACGGGTGAAGGACCTTATCGGTCTTCCCGCTCTGGGAGAGCACCGCTCCTATCCCTGAGTCCGAGGCATCCACTTCAACCACTAACTGGCGGCTAGGATCGGGCTGCACCAGAACTGGTGCAGACGAGAAGCGCCGTTTCAACTCCTTGAACGCGGCTTCGCACCGATCCGACCAGGTGAAGGGGACTTTTGGTGAGGTCAGGGCTGTCAGGGGGCTAACTACCTGACTATAGCCCTTAATGAACCTCCTGTAGAAATTAGCAAAACTGAGGAACTGTTGCAGCTTCCTACGGCTTGTAGGTTGGGGCCAATCTCTCACCGCCGCAACCTTGGCCGGATCAGGGGCGACGGAGTTAGAGGAGATGATGAACCCCAGGAAGGACAAAGAAGTGCGGTGGAATTCACACTTCTCGCCCTTCACAAACAGGCGGTTCTCCAACAACCGCTGCAGAACCTGACGGACATGCCGGACATGAGTCTCAGGATCCGGGGAAAAGATGAGTATATCGTCCAGATACACGAAGACGAACCGGTGCAGGAAGTCCCGCAGGACATCATTTACCAACGCTTGGAAGGTCGCGGGAGCATTAGTGAGACCGAACGGCATGACCAGGTACTCAAAATGGCCCAACGGGGTGTTAAATGCCGTCTTCCATTCGTCTCCCTTCCGGATCCGAA
The DNA here is from genome assembly GCF_902500255.1 of Thalassophryne amazonica. Classification (NCBI taxonomy): domain Eukaryota; kingdom Metazoa; phylum Chordata; class Actinopteri; order Batrachoidiformes; family Batrachoididae; genus Thalassophryne; species Thalassophryne amazonica. The sequence goes on along the minus strand of NC_047110.1, from coordinate 23,519,192 downwards.
CCAAATGATACGCATTCCTAAGATCAAGTTTGGTGAAGATATTGGCTCCATGCAAGGGGGTGAACACTGAATCCAACAGGGGCAATGGGTATCGATTGCGAACCGTGATTTCGTTCAACCCCCTATAATCAATGCATGGACGAAGCCCGCCATCCTTTTTACCCACAAAAAAGAAACCAGCACCCATCGGAGAGGTGGAATTCCGGATCAACCCGGCAGCTAATGAGTCCCGGATGTAGGTCTCCATTGATTCACGCTCCGGCCGTGAGAGGTTGTACAGCCTACTGGACGGGAACTCACTGCCTGGAACCAAATCAATGGCACACTCATACGGGCGGTGGGGAGGAAGCGTGAGAGCCAGATCCTTGCTGAACACGTCAGCGAGGTCATGGTACTCCGCCGGCACCGCCTTCAGATTGGGCGGGACTCGGACCTCCTCCTTAGCTTGGGAGCCGGGAGGAACCGAGGAACCTAGACACTCCCGATGGCAGGTTTCGCTCCACTGAACCACTACCCCGGACGGCCAATCGATCCGGGGATTGTGCTTTAGCATCCATGGAAACCCCAAAACCACACGGGAGGTGGCCTGAGTCACAAAGAACTCGATCACCTCCCGGTGGTTACCTGACACCACCAGAGTTACTGGAGGTGTCTTATGCGTGATTGGTGGGAGTAGGGAGCCATCTAGTGCCTGAACCTGCACAGGCGAGGTAAGAGCCACCAGAGGGAGCCCTATCTCCCTGGCCCATCTACTGTCAAGCAGATTCCCCTCAGAGCCCGTGTCCACCAGTGCTGGGGCCTTCAGGGTTGAATCCTCAAACAGGATCGTGACTGGGAGTCGTGTAGCAATGTGGGTGTGTCCCACGTGAATGTTTTGGCCCACCCCTGGCCCAGTCTCTAGGGGCGGGCGTTTTGCGTTTGACCGCTCGGGGCAGTCTCTCACATGGTGCTCTATTGAACCACAAACAAGACACGCTCCGTGGGTCCATCTCCTCTGTGCATCTGGTGCCCTAAATGTTGCCCTACTCGTGTCCCTAGCTTCGTCAGTAGGGGGAGCTGTGACCCCACGGAGCGCAGGGGCTGTGGAGCGTGGGGAAGGCGGAGCTCGATCGGAACCGGAAGGGAGAGGGACGACGCGTGCCTGGCCACGCCCTTCGCCTCGTTCCCGACGGCGTTCTTCTAACCGGTTGTCGAGTCGTATGACCAGATCGATGAGCCCGTCTAAGTCCCGCGGTTCGTCCTTCGCCACCAGGTGCTCTTTTAGGACCAATGACAGTCCGTTTACAAAGGCGGCGCGGAGGGCAGTGCTATTCCAGCCGGATCTCGCCGCCGCGATGCGGAAGGCGACTGCATAGGCAGCTGCGCTCCGACGCCCCTGTCTCATTGACAGTAGCGCGGTTGAAGCGGACTCTCCTCTGTTGGGATGGTCGAACACCGTTCTGAGCTCCCGTACAAACCCAACGTATGTATGAAGGAGCCGTGAGTTCTGCTCCCAGAGCGCTGTAGCCCAAGCGCGTGCCTCCCCGCGAAGCAGATTTATTACATAAGCTACTTTGCTAGCATCAGTCGCGTACATCACGGGACGCTGTGCGAAGACGAGCGAACACTGCATCAGAAAATCCGCGCACGTCTCCACACAGCCTCCGTACGGTTCTGGAGGGCTTATGTATGCTTCTGGGGACGGAGGAAGGGACCGTTGAACGACCAGTGGAACGTCACTTTCACGCGCAGGGTCCTCGGGAGGGAGAGCCGCAGCGGCGCCCGAAGGGCGCGCCTCCACTTGTGCGGCGAGAGCCTCCACCCTGCGGTTTAGGAGAACGTGCTGCTCGGTCATTAAATCGATCCGAGAGGTGAAAGCGGTGAGGATCCGCTGCAACTCACCGATTACCCCTCCCGAAGCCGCCGACGCGCCTTGGTCTTCCATTGGCCGTTCAACAGCCGGTTGACGCCCCTCGGGGTCCATGACGCTGGCCGAGATATCCTGTTGTGAAAGTGTAGGAACACGGACCCACAACAGGGGGCGCAATGAACGGACAATGGAGAAGGTAAATAACAAGGTTTACTATTGTGAATCGAGCACAATAAATACAACAATCACAATTTGGGGTCGAATCCGCTGGTGTCGTGTGGGCAGGCTCGAAGGTAGGAGACGTCCGTCTCAGTCGAACCGGAACCACCCAGATCTCCTCTGCCACCGAACCCTGGACATACTGGAACCGCCAAGTCCCGAATTCCCAGGTGGCCACTGCCTCCGCTCGTCGGATCCGGTACTGCTGGCGGGAGAGAGCAACAACACACAGGTGTGGATGCGACCGCACCCAGTAACGGAGAGGGGAGAAGCCGCCTCCACCTCTTGTCAAAGTACAGCAGGAAGGTGAGTACTTATCCAAGCAATGAAGCTATCAGTAGTCAACAGTCCTGAAAAGGTTTAACAAGTTTAGCTGGTTGTTCAGAATATAAATGCAGAGAATATTACCTCAGTCTTAGGCGATATCTCGGCACTGAGGTGGAGACGCCGTCCTCCTGATATACCTCTGTGCTGAGTGGAACAGCTGTGTCTGGTGATGGGTGACAACTGTCACCCAGGCTACTCCCATAAGGCGGCAGCGCCCTCTGGTGCCTGGAGCCCGCACTCCAGGCAGGGCGCCCTCTGGTGGTGGTGGGCCAGCAGTACCTCCTCTTCAGCGGCCCACACAACACGACTCCTGGGTTTTGTCCTCTCACCTTAACGGTGATTCCAATAGTTGCGCCAATGGATGTGTAAGTCCTGCAAAATATTGGCATTTCATCATTTTAATTCAATATTCTTGTAACATCATATTTTATAAGGTTACAGAAGATCTTAGGCTCCCCCAGCACCCAAATGCACTACACCATGTATTTTAGTACGTCATGTGTCACTTTCCATTTGCCATGTGACCTATAATAGTGGAAAAATTTACAAAATATGTTTTGTTTTCATTTGCCTAAAAAACCCCCCACCTCATGTGAACATAAAAATCTTTTTTGTGATAGTTGAAAGTTTTTTTTTTTTTTCAAAATACACACAATCAGCGTATTTCCAATTTTAAATATGAAGCAATTTCAAGGGTAATGGAAACCCGCCAACCAAAGCAGGATATTCCATACTAATACATCTTTGCAGGCAACTGGTGTCAATATGTGCAGACAAGTTGTGAACTCATTTATGTAAGGAATGTCTGAGTATTTTGTTCTTTAAATTAATACACATTACAGGACATCAGACCTGTTTTTGCTGGCTTAACCATTTAACATTGAGACATTTGTCAATAGAATGCAGTAAATATCAATAATGAGTCTCTTGAGCTGCTCCCTTGTTTTACTTGAGGTCACCAAATCAACATGCACATCCAAGGTGGATCTGCACATTAATTTGGCATGTTTTACACCCAACGGATTTCCTGATGGAACTCCACATTAATGGGCAGGGGTGGGGTTTGAACCAGGAACCTTCCACACTGAAATCAAGCACAATAAACACTTGGCCACTACTCCTGTGTAGAACACAGTAGACATCAATATGGTCTACCAAATGGTCCTTAAAGGTTTAAGGTGCGAATACTTTCCTGTGACGGCGCATATCAAAGCACCTGTTTTGTGCCCGAGCACACCTACCCCATTGTTCGACTGAGATGCTTGCACCGGTTCAAGTATTATTGTGAAGGATGTGAGTGCTGGGCCAGTGAAGATAAGTGAGTGAGCGAGTGCTGGGTATAAAAATGACATGCTGTGCGCTGCTTTGTTCCAGGTGGAAGGTATTGCCGTAGGTACTTGAAAGAAGGACCAGTGGATTCTTTAACAATTTGATTTGATAGTTTTCATATGATGTATGTCACAGATACCTGAGGAAATAGATGTGATGAATGTAATGGGAAAAAAAATACATGTTTGTAGTTGTATCATATCTGTCAAGGTAATATGATGCATCAAACAACAGTGGTGTGAAATTGCAGGGTTTTTTACTTGTTTGGGAAGTCCTGCCACATATTGTATATACAATAAAGAAAAAAATCACACATTCATTATAATAATAATAATAATAATAATAATACAATAACATGCTTTTGGAGGGCAAATATGGGTCATTTTGGGCTACTGGGTATGGACGGCGGGACTTAGAAAACGCATTCCGCACGACAACTGCATGTTATTTGCATTATTATCACTTACTGAGATACACAACACGTGGAATCACATTAACAATATTTAATGTCATTTCAAAACGCACGACACCCAGCAAACAAGGACATAAAAAGTTGGCTCACTTTAACTTTTGTCGTGTTGGCTGATACTGCACTGCTCTCCAAATTCACCAGGGCGTCTTCATCAAGCTGGCTGCTTTGGCTGCTGTTCATTGTCGGACTATCCATAATAAAATCATCCGGAATACCCATATTGGGACCAACACACACTTCTCGCCTTTTCATGATATCGTCTGCGGACAGTTCTTGGGTTGTGCATGATATGACGACATCACTTTATGCAGGCAGGTATGGACAGGCAGTGTAAATGTAAATCTATGCTACCGGCCCAGCAACGCCTCAGTAAGTGATAATAATAATATTTATAGGGCTTTCCTAAGAATCAATGCATTATACAAAAGAGACTCCAATAATAAAAGACAATACACATAAATCCCAAATTAAGGAACTGATTAAAAAGAATACATAAAATAAAATAAAATCTGCTCAAAATTTTATTGTACTGTTTCCAAATCTATGGGTCAGCAATCTGCATTCATCCAGCATGTTGTCCAACACACCCTTATTTGTCCATCCTGCTTATTTTTGGAATTTAAAAGTCCTTATGGCACACGCCACAAGCTGAGGGCTTCCTGCAAAAAGCCACAGATCACTTCTCCATCTGTGTCCCTCTGATGTTTGCTGTTGTCCAAACTGCTTCAACTAACATCCAATATGTTGCCCATTCCATGTTTATTTGTCCATCGTGTTTAATTTTGGAATTTATACCTCCTTATGTTAAATGATAGCACACACTCAGGTGTGCACGTGTGCTACTAAGTTTCTATCTATTATTTACTCACCTCAGGAAAATGCTGTGTTAAAAAAGTGAGTTCCAAACACAGACAAAAGGTGTGACTTATACTCCAGCTCTGCTACCGGAAAATACTGTAATCGCTACTTGCAAAGCTGCTGTGTGTGTGGTGTCTTTGGGTCAGTGCATTTCTTCCACAGAAACACACGGACCCTCTGTTGGGATTTCACACAGGAACCTCTGTTCCATCACAAACATTCACTACATTCAGGTAGGTCCACGCCGGAATAAGTGGGCTACAGAAATGCTTTCCTATTTAAATTTCCACATGTAGTCGGAGCTCAATTCATTGCTGAGATGTGAAAGATTAGGTCACAGTATGATAGTCCATGACTACCATAAAGAAACAGTAGTTTTTGTTTCACTTAACTTTTTTTTTTTTTTTTGCTCTTTTTCAGGTGACGTTCATGAGTTTTAAACTCATCCAGAAGTGAGAAGAGGGTGTCGGAGTTATTTCTGTGAGTTTCCTTTTTGATTTGATTAATAAAATTAATTTCCCACAAATTGGGATGTACCAACAAAGCAGGTCCAGTCCTCCTCTATCAGTGCACATACAACACGTTTGATTTGTCTTCCCGCAACACTAGTTAGTATTCTGTCATGCGCTACCTCAATAGCGGCTTTCAGGTGCTTAAATAAAGGGGTCTTTTAAAGTCTCCGTCAGGCAACACTCCAGCAACCTTCCTACAGTTAGACCTACAGTATGTCTTTTAACAGGCTTTCTGTCTGTGAGCAATAAAGATTATATCTTGACTCAGATCATTCTGTTGGTAACACTAGCCCAAATTAAGCCCATGAGGGTGGAGCTGCCAATGTCGATGGTTTCTGCAGAGGCGAGAGACGTGAAGTGTACAGATGGAAGAGGTTGACGAAAAGAGTGATCTGACCATCTGGCTAATCCCCCCTGTTTAAGAATACTTACCGAGGCCGTCTCTGGTGGCCCGCGAGCTGTGTCACGGGGAGGTCACCAAGTGGCCTGATTGATTCTCACTGGCAACGAGCTCTCAAAGTGGAGCGACTGCTAATCTGCATCCTGCTGGTGTTCGGAATCAATCTGCAGATGTGGCAAGAGTCAGTTTCAAATCCCACGTTACCTTGATCGCCACGCTTTGGAAACTGAGCTGTGGGCCAAGACCTGAGCAGGATCTCTACTGTGACTCATCAGAGTCAGTTGGTGACCGATTTATTTATTTATTCATTTTTATTATTTTTTTTATGTCCTAACACTGGCAGAATCATGAAAACCAAAACAATAACAACAGACCTTAGCAGAATGTTTTACGCCCCTAATTGGGTACCATAGTCTCGTTTGAGGGTGGGCGCTAAAGGGTTAAAATGAAAGGGCATATGACACAATAAATGTACTTCAGAGGACAGCGCCATTATTGCCCAATCACTCGTCTGTGAGTTTTTGGGCAAATTACATGGCAAACAAAGCGAAAATGTAAAGAAAAAGTGACAATGTGGTGGAAAGTGGATGTGTGTTGCGGTTTGGTTATGAGCTGGAGCTCAGACGTGTCGAGGCGGTTGTGCAGGTGTTGATGAGAGCTACTCCGTCAAGGTGTGTAAATCCCGCAGTGGGAACTGAAAAAAAATTCCACTTGTTGTGACTGCTTCTGTGATTACAGCCAAAAACAAAACCGTACACCATCTTTCCATTAGAAGTTATGCTGTTTTCGTGCAGGCTGTCCCCGGAAGTGGTCAGATCTCGCGATATAACGCAGTGGTTCAAATGAGAATGCGCTGCCCCATTGCACTACATTTGAAGAAGGTGTGTGCTGATAGGGGGCAAAGCAGACCCTTTAGAGTATTTTTAATTTCCTTAACTTCATCAGTTAATTCAGACGCTTCAAATCGCTTTCAGCATCTTTCAACATAAAATCACTTTTCAAATCTAATTACACAGCAGTGAGATGATAAGTGGAACCTTCTAACAAAATTACACTCTTTATATGCTGCTGGTCCAGGCAGCAGCAGTTTATGACAGCTTCCTTTCTGTGCTTCAGATGACTGTGGCAAAAAAAGAAGGATGTTGGTTTTTGGATGTTTTGCAAACTCACCCAAAAAAACCAACCCAAAGCGTTGAGCTGATTTTGTTCACGTGAGTGTCAGTCAGACTGCTTGTGGAATATACACACACTGCACTTGTAAAGTCCAAATAGGCGTTTCTCAAATACAACTTTCTTATTTGAAAAAGTTCCAGACGAAATGCTTCAGCAGAATTTCGGCATCACCCCACCTCGATGTGGTGAACTCTGTTGTTACACACGGTGACTGTAATGACAGTCATTTGCAAAGAGTTAGAAAATTGTCCAAACACCAAGCAGTCTTTGGATTGGTTTGTGGTGAGTTAATGAGTTAAGGAGCAAATGAGCCCACTGAGGTTACCTGTTTGACTTGCGCAAACATTTCCCTGATGCAGGCCTGTTTGGTTGATACTCCTCTTTCCACGTGCAGGCCGTACAACAGCGTAAGACAGCATTTCACTCCACCAAGGTTGAAGAATTATTTAAGTTTGCTGATCTGGGATCAGCTGTTACAGGTCATACAGCCAGGTCCATAAGTATTTGGGCAATGACTTTTTTTTTTGTCTGTGCACCACCACTACAGTGTTCTTGTAGCTGTTCTTGTTCTGTAGCTCCTCTGGAAAAGAGCCTTAAATCAGAAGTGCCTGACTCCGTGGTATAACCCACAAACTCGCAGCTTAAAGCAGATAACCCGTAAGCTGGGGAGAGGAAATGGCGTCTCACTAATTTAGAAGATCTTCATTTAGCCTGGAAAAAGAGTCTGTTGCTCTATAAAAAAAAGCCCTCCGTAAAGCTAGGACATCTTACTATTCATCACTAATTGAAGAAAATAAGAACAACCCCAGGTTTCTTTTCAGCACTGTAGCCAGGCTGACAAAGAGTCAGAGCTCTATTGAGCCAAGTATTCCTTTAACTTTAACTAGTAATGACTTCATGACTTTCTTTGCAAATAAAATTTTAACTATTAGAGAAAAAATTATTCATAACCATCCCAAAGACATATCTTTATGTTCGACTGCTTTCAGTAATGCTGGTATTTGGTTATACTCTTTCTCTCCGATTGTTCTGTCTGAGTTACTTTCATTAGTCGCTTCCTCCAAACCATCAACATGTCTATTAGACCCCATTCCTACGAGGCTGCTCAAGGAAGCCCTACTGTTAATTAATGCTTCGATCTTAAATATGATCAGTCTATCTATATTAGTTGGCTATGTACCACAGGCTTTTAAGGTGGCAGTAATTAAACCATTACTTAAAAAGCCATGACCCAGCTATCTTAGCTAATTATAGGCCAATCTCCAACCTTCCTTTTCTCTCAAAAATTCTTGAAAGGGTAGTTGTAAAACAGCTAACTGATCATCTGCAGAGGAATGGTCTATTTGAAGAGTTTCAGTCAGGTTTCAGAATTCATCATAGTACAGAAACAGCATTAGTGAAGGTTACAAATGATCTTCTTATGGCCTCAGACAGTGGACTCATCTCTGTGCTTGTCCTGTTAGACCTCAGTGCAGCTTTTGATACTGTTGACCATAAAATTTTATTACAGAGATTAGAGCATGCCATAGGTATTAAAGGCACTGTGCTGCAGTGGTTTGAATCATATTTATGTAATAGATTACAATTTGTTCATGTAAATGGGGAGTCTTCTTCATGGACTAAGGTTAATTATGGAGTTCCACAAGGTTCTGTGCTAGGACCGATTTTATTCACTTTATACATGCTTCCCTTAGGCAGTATTATTAGAAAGCATTGCTTAAATTTTCATTGTTACGCAGATGATACACAGCTTTATCTATCCATGAAGCCAGAGGACACACACAATTAGTTAAACTGCAGGAATGTCTTTCAGACATAAAGACATGGATGACCTCTAATTTCCTGCTTTTAAATTCAGATAAAACTGAAGTTATTGTACTTGGCCCCACAAATCTTAGAAACATGGTGTCTAACCAGATCCTTACTCTGGATGGCATTACCCTGACCTCCAGTAATACTGTGAGACATCTTGGAGTCATTTTTGATCAGGATATGTCCTTCAATGCGCATATTAAGCAAATATGTAGGACTGCTTTTTTGCATTTGCGCAATATCTTTAAAATTAGAAAGGTCTTGTCTCAGAGTGATGCTGAAAAGCTAATTCATGCATTTATTTCTTCTAGGCTGGACTATTGTAATTAATTATTATCAGGTTGTCCTAAAAGTTCCCTGAAAAGCCTTCAGTTGATTCAAAATGCTGCAGCTAGAGTACTGACAGGGACTAGAAGGAGAGAGCATATTTCACCTATATTGGCCTCTCTTCATTGGCTCTCTGTTAATTCCAGAATAGAATTTAAAATTCTTCTTCTTACTTATAAGGTTTTGAATAATCAGGTCCCATCTTATCTTAGGGACCTCATAGTACCATATCACCCCAATAGAGCGCTTCGCTCTCAGACTGCAGGCTTACTTGTAGTTCCTAGGGTTTGTAAGAGTAGAATGGGAGGCAGAGCCTTCAGCTTTCAGGCTCCTCTCCTCTGGAACCAGCTCCCAATTCGGATTAGGGAGACAGACACCCTCTCTACTTTTAAGATTAAGCTTAAAACTTTCCTTTTTGAAAAAGCATATAGTTAGGGCTGGATCAGGTGACCCTGAACCATCCCTTAGTTATGCTGCTATAGACTTAGACTGCTGGGGGGTTTCCCATGATGCACCCAGTGTTTCTTTTTATTCACCTCTTTTTGCTCTGTATGCACCACTCTGCTTTTAATCATTGGTGATTGATCTCTGCTCTCTTCCACAGCACGTCTTTTTCCTGATTCTCTCCCCTCAGCCCCAACCAGTCCCAGCAGAAGACTGCCCCTCCCTGAGCCTGGTTCTGCTGGAGGTTTCTTCCTGTTAAAAGGGAGTTTTCCTTCCCACTGTCGCCAAGTGCTTGCTCATAGGGGGTCATTTTGACCGTTGGGGTTTTTCTGTAATTATTGTATGGCTTTTGCTTTACAATATAAAGCGCCTTGGGGCGACTGTTGTGATTTGGCGCTATATAAATAAAATTAATTTGATTTGATTTGTAGTGCAGACTTTCAGCTTTAATTCAATGGGTTTAGGAAAACTATCACATTAACCATTTGTATAGACAGTCGATCTGAGAAAAGTAAATTTAAGAACTATTTTAACACAAGTCATCCCATTTCTTGCCATTTTTTAAGACAAGTCAGGGGATGGATACGTGATCATTTTCAAGCCACCGAATATGTCTTAGAATTAATTTATCATTCATTACGGGCCCCTTCACACATAACACGATTGAAGCAGACTAGCGCATGGAGGAATTGCATGTCATTCGTGAAAAATCGGAGCCGCCTCAAACACCTCGTACACCTGTCGCTACAACCATTTGCGCACACAAGCAGCCAAAAGACAGCGAATGCTCTGCGCATGCTCATTCGATCTCCCTCTAGGCATGTGTTGGCCAAATTCCAGGTGTCACACACGAACATCTAACACCGCTTGCTGCACACTTAGAAAAGGCCGGGGCTATTCATGCACCTGGTATGATAGTAGAGAGCAGGTGACCACATTTGACCTGTCTGTGAAAAGTGACTACGTGCCACACGAAAGTGGCGTAACCTAGCAACACACATAGGTGTCACTGTGCAGGAAAGCCCCCCCCCACACACACACAAATGGCGTGTGGAGTGTGTCATCCCCCCCCAGCACAAATAGCTCGTGGAGTGTGCACAATGACTGGATGATCAGTTGAAAAGCTGAATCCCATTTTGATTGACAGCTATAGGAATGTGACAATTTGTTTGCACATTTTTGTGTATTTATGCATTTTTAAATTTATGCCAAAGTGTTTTGCGTGCGCTATAAATCAGTCTGTTTTAAAGGCACACATTAGATATCATTATACAGTGCTACCAAAAAAAAAAAAAACAGCCACAGCCATAGCCAAACAAAATGAGTCAAACTGCAGAAAGACAATAGAAAAGTCAGCTCTCCACAGTTTGTGCGTGATAGAAATTCCACACACACACGTTTGTCTTTTCTGCATTCTGATGTCAACAGGTGCTTTTAATTTGACACACATACAGAGATGGTGGTGGAAGACATCAACAGCACTATATTTTTCACTTATGGTACCGGGAGAATAACATTTAACTCACTCATAGTAAAAACAGCATGACACTAAACCAACAAACCAACTGAACTACAAAACACAATAAATCAACAACACTAACAACACTGTTAAACTAACATGACCACAATAACAACATTTAAAACTCCAAACTCCCATGGTGCATTGTAGCACAATATACATTGTTTACTGGTTAGCTATAATGGCTAATTTCTCCAAAAATATTAGTCCTATCAACTTTACATTTTTGTAGCATTCATCCCTGACCAAAAATACATAAGCACACCAAACGGCAAATGTCAGTTCTCCCTGGTTTCTTCGTGATCAAAGCCATACTCACTCACGCATGCATGCTCACAGAGGCCACTTGGCTATTATAGTATAGATGATGATTACCTCACTAAATGTAGATATACCTTTTAAAATAAATGATTACTAAGTTAGCCACTTACCTGAGCCCCGCCATCATCCACTGGTGCTGCTCCCATTGAGCGATTACAGGCTGACTGCGGTGGAGGGGCCGGGATTCAGCTGGCTCTTGGCTCTGTGCCCCTTTTCGGAAGTTGACCGTAATTGCTGAACACTTCCTTGACCCTAGACACGTCAATTTTCAATGAAATCATTGATAACCATTCTGCATTCACATGAATTATCCACACAAATCCAAAATGGATAGAATGCATTGCATGTGTGCAATAACGGAACTTGTTACACGGCGGGAAAGGCCAACCAAACGATCTGCTACAGCTACACCTCAGCTCAGTACATTGGCGTATGCATGCCCATACACCAACGTGTGCAGTGTGGGTTTGTGTGTTCTGTATTTTGTTGTTTCTCAGTCTGCCTTTGTATCAATTTCTTTGTGTTTGTTCCTGCTTGCATGCATATATGCTTGTTGTGTTCTGCACACTCATGCCTCATCACATCCCATCCAAGGCCCATCTGGTTTGCTTTGAGGATGTTGGTGGAGCACCAGAAGCTTTAAGGAGGGGTGGGGACACCGGCGGTTTCTCTACCTCCACATAAATCCACGAGGTGAAGCCTTTTGCCAGCAACAGTATAGACAGAGCCTCGTGGCTCCCTCCCAAACCACCCAGGCTCATACCCCGCTTTCTCTCTTCTATTGCCCTTGAAATGGGGCCTGCTCTAAATATTATCTCCCCCTGTGTTTTATCCATCCGTTTATCCCCAAGTCGGCAAATAGAAGAAAGAAGTCGTGGGCCTGAGTCACTTTTTCCCTCTCTTTTCTCTTCTCTCCAAAACCGCAGGCAGCGGCAGCGGCTTCCTGGAGATGAGCGCTTTTGTCTGTTGTGTGACCGCTGCGGCTTTAGGCAGATCCTCCTCTGATGAGGTAATGCATGGGCTCAGTGAGGAGGCAGAGTGAGAAAGGAGGGAGGTGAAGAAGGAGAGAGTATTTTCTAACCTTTGATTTATGCATGAAAGGGAGCTGCTCTCCAGGGATGGACACTCCTTTTGCACAGTGCGTTGGTTTGGATTGATGCCTACGGCGGCCACCAGTTCATCACTGCTGGCCATGTGCACTGCAACATCTGTAGGTTCAATGCTATGTCAGAGAGCCCAAATGTGACCAGCACTATTACAGGGAGGAAGTTATGGTGTGAATGACACGGTGATATGTGAGGGTGACAAAAAGGAAAAACAAGTGGGTAGACCTGGTTGATGGAAACTAAGAAAGGAGTATGTGGTAGGGATGTCCCAATCAAGTTTTTTATGTTGCAATCCCGCTCTGAGTCATTTATTACTGAGTTAATACAGAGTTCCAATCTGATATTTGCATGCAAGCACATTAAAATAAATCACTGCACATGCTTATCACTTTAACAGCTCTACCAGGCATGAAGAAAAAACACCTTTAATCCAAGCTGCTCCTTAAAGTTTGTATTAGGTCTGAATGATATATTGATTTTTTTTAAAACTGCCATTTACACTAATTTCATTGATGAACTGCAAAGGCTGCGGTTATTTTTTACATTTTTTTGCATATATTAAAAAAGTTGGGTGATGGCTTAAGAAATGTGCACTTTAGTGTGCAACATGGAAGTAGAATACAGGATTGAAAAGCTCCAAAACATGTCCTTAAAATCAGTACTAGATTTCTTCCAAAGTATCAACCTAATAATGTACAATCTACAGTACATCCGGAAAGTATTTACAGCGCTTCACTTTTTCCACGTTTTGTTATGTTATGGCCTTATTCCAAAATGGAGTAAATTCATTTCCACCCCCTCAAAATTCTACTCACAACATCCCATAATGACAACATAAAAGTTTTTTTTTTTAATGTTCTACAAATGTATTCAAAATAAACATATGTATTCACACTCTTTGCTCAATACTTTGTCGATGCACCATTGGCAGCAGTTTTCAGCCTCAAGTCTTCTTGAATATGATGCCACTAGCTTGGTGGACCTATCTTTGTGCAGTTTTGCCCATTCCTCCTTGCAGCACCTCTAAAGCTCGGTGCACAGCCATTTTCAGATCTCTCCAGAGATGTTCAATCTTTGTCTCATCAGACCAGAGAATTTTGTTTCTTATGGTCTGAGAGTCCTTCAGGTGTCTTTTGACAAACTCCAGGTGGGCTGCCATGTGCCGTCTGGCCACTCCACTATATAGGCCTGATTGGTGGATTGTTGCAAAGATGGTTGTCCTTCTGGAAAGTTCTCCTCTCTCCACCTGAGCTCAATTTTGAGCTTCATGGTAAAGGTTGCGAATACGTATATACATGTGATTTCTTAGTTTTTATATTTAATAAATTTGCAAAAATCCCCCCCCCCCAAAAAAACATTTTCACATTGTCATTATGGGGTGTTGTGTGCAGAATTTTGAGGAAAAAAATGAATTTCATCTATTTTGGAATGAGGCTGTAACATAACAAAATATGGAAAAAAGTGAAGTGCTGTAAATACTTTCAGGATGCGCTGTACATTTGTGAACTGCTGTTGGTGATTTTACTGCCATCGGCAGCACAAGACCAATTAATTACAAAAGGTAAAAGTTTACATTAATTAGTAAGATTTCATGGATGGGATGCTCGCTGAATATTGACACTGCCTCATATGGTTTTGAATCAATAGAGAATTATGTTTTATGCGACGCTGTCATTTGTGCGAAATCAAACAAATTATGTTTTATGCGACGCTGTCATTTGTGCGAAATCAAACAAACTCAGTTTTGAAGGCAGTCTGGCATGGTGTTCGAAGGATGTCAAAAAAACACTTCAATGAACTCTAAGCACAGTAACTTCTTCCAGGACCAATGACAAGAGATGCAATCTAATTGAAAAATGTTTAATAAAAAAAAGAACGTTTACATTTACACACTGTCACGTGGTAGGAAAACTCCTGTGCCTGATGCAGCTGCCTCAAAAGATTAAAGCTACTGTAAGTAAGTTTCAAAGACAGGATCAAAGGCTATGTCCATCCAGTATCCCTGTGCTTTTATCTGACTAATCTCTTAAACCAGAGAGTCCCCAAATTTGGTGAAATAGGCCCTAGAGCTTACACTATTTATGACATGCATAACACCAAATGACATGAAATTAAAAATAAAAATAATAAATAATATAAAAATAATAATAATATAAATGATAAAAATAAAATATCAAAATAAGAAATTTAAGTCAAGTGGTGGCTCTTACAGTAGATTAAAAAACATTACAAATATTGAATTATTTATTTTACCTTACTTAGGCCCTTTAGCATCGAAGAAGGGCCCATCATATGGCAAAAATTACCCATTACATCAAGAACTGAGGAGCAATTAGCCCGTACCACACTTTTGGAAAGATAGACAAGCCATGGTCACCAATCAGAAGTGATTAATAAAAGTGAGTATTATTTCAGTGTTCTCCTAAATGGTAATGCTCCATTATATGTTTTATATGCATACAATGAATACTGAAGTGAAGCTCGACTTTCAAAAGTGATATTGCAAATATAATCACAATTACAGTCTTTGCCAAAAAAATTACAATTACATATTTTCCCAAAATATCCCATCCCAGCAGCCATAGGGTGTGAGGCGGGGTACACCCTGGACAGGAGGCCAGTCTGTCACAGGGCCAGATATAGACAAACAAACATATTCACACCTGGACGCACACCAACGGACAATTTTTTAAATTTCCAGTACTTTTAACCTGCATGTCGTTGGATGTGGGAGGAAGCCGGAGCACCTGGAGGAAACCCACGTAAACACAGGGAGAACATGCATACTCCAGACAGAAAGGCCACAGGTGGGAATCAATCCCATGACCTTCTTGGTGTGAGGCAACAGTGCTAACCACTAAGCCATTGTGTCCAACTTTAGATTAGAAATAACATTATTACATCCTGGTACAAAACATGGTTTTGGTCTCTATAGATAGTTTCCTCCTCCATGAGAACACACTGGGTGATTTATTTTTCTAACTTCTTAGTTTAAGATATTTTAAACCATAACATTCTGTCAAATTAGGGAAGTGTCTTTGCCTCTTGTAGCATTGTTAGCTCAGATGTTACTCAATCTGGTTGTGTGCTGTTGTTGGTGTCTGTCTCTGTCATTTGGGGTAATTTTATTACCAGCGCCAAGATTAATATGGCTTATTGTGTGGTGAAATGTTCTAACGGGTCTTCGAAGACATCCTTGCTCCAATACTCATGCTGAATGAAACTCTTGTCTTATTTAATGTTGTATGCTAATGATGTTAGCATTTTTAGCAGCTGCCAGTAGCCTCATCCATTAAGCCCCGTTGATGCACGATTATTGAGAAAATAAGTAGCTCATAACTTTTAATGTCCACACCATAGCAAATCTTTATTTTATTTATTTCTTGCATTTCTTTGACATTGCTACAAAAAAAGAAAATTTTGGGGTGCATTCATCTTGCAATGTAAAAAACATCAGATATGGCAAAGATGTGAATTTGGATTGCCCCTCCCCCCATTTGTCAGGTAATGGGAGAAATACAGTCTAAAATCAAGCTACAAGCTGAAATCAAAGAATGTGGATATTTATTTAAAAAAACCCTCAAAACAATAATCGATGATCAAAATAGTTGTCAATTCATTTAATAATCACTTAATCATAGCAGCTCTATCCCGTACCCATAATGTAATGTACAACCCCAATTCCAATGAACTTGGGACGTTTTGTAAAATGTAAATAAAAACAGAATACAATGATCTGCAAATCCTCTTGAACCTATATTCAACTGAATACACCATAAAGTCAAGATATTTAATGTTCAAACTGATAAACTTTATTGATTTTGTCTAAATATTTGCTCATTTTGACATGGATGCCTGTAACACATTTCAAAAAAGCTGGGACAGTGGTATGTTTACCACTGTGTTACATCACCTTTCCTTCTAACAACACTCAATAAGCATTTGGGAACTGAGGACACTAATTGTTGAAGCTTTGTCGGTGGAATTCTTTCCCATTCTTGCTTGATGTACGACTTCAGTTGTTCAACAGTCAGGGGTCTCCGTTGTCGTATTTTGTGCTTCATAATGCGCCACACATTTTCAATGGGCGAAAGGGCTGGACTGCAGGCAGGCCAGTCTAGTACCCGCACTCTTACTGTGAAGCCATGCTGTTGTAACAGGTGCACAATGTGGCTTGGCATTGTCTTGCTGAAATAAACAGGGACGTCCCTGAAAAAGACATTGCTTGGATGGAAGCATGTGTTGCTCCAAAACCTGGATGTACCTTTCAGCATTAATGGTACCATCACAGATGTGTAAGTTGCCCATGCCATGGGCACTAACACACCCCCATACCATCACAGATGCTGGCTTTTGAACTTTGTGCTGGTAACAATCTGGATGGTCTTTTTCCTCTTTTGTCCGGAGGACACGACGTCCATGATTTCCAAAAACAATTTGAAATGTGGACTCATCAAACCACAGCACACTTTTCCACTTTGCGTCTGTCCATTTCAAATGAGCTCGGGCCCAGAGAAGGCAGCGGTGTTTCTGGATGTTGTTGATGTATGGCTTTCGCTTTGCATGGTAGAGTTTTAACTTGCACTTGTAGATGTAACGATAAACTGTGTTAACTGACAGTGGTTTTCTGAAGTGTTCCTGAGCCCACGCGGTAAGATCCTTTACACAATGATGTCAGTTTTTAATGCAGTGCCACCTGAGATATTGAAGGTCACGGGTATTCAGTGTTGGTTTTCAGCCTTGCCGCTTACGTGTAGAAAGTTCTCCAGATTCTCTGAATCTTCTGATTATATTATAGACTGTAGATGATGGAATCCCTAAATTTCTTGCAATTAAATGTTGAGAAACATTGTTCTTAAACTGTTTGGCTATTTTTTTCATGCAGTTGTTCACAAAGTGGTGATCCTCACCCCATCTTTGCTTGTGAACGGCTGAGACGTTTGGGGATGCTCCTTTGATACCCAATCATGAGTACCCTCAGTTCACAAACACTTATTTAGTGTTGTTAGAAGGAAAGGTGATGTAACACAGTGGTAAACATACCACTGTCCCAGCTTTTTTGAAATGTGTTTCAGGGATCCATTTCACAATGAGCAAATATTTGCACAAAAACAATAAAGTTTATCAGTTTGAACATTAAATATCTTGTCTTTGTGGTGTATTGTATTCTAATTACAATTTACACAATGTCCCAACTTCATTGGAATTGGGTTGTATAGTTAAACACACACACACACACACACACACACACACACACACACACACACACACACACACACACACACACACACACACACACACACACACACACACACACACACACACACACACACACACACACACACACACACTTTTCAGCATATCTGAGAAGTGTGTGTGAAGCTTACCTCAATCCATAAATCATTCGTGTTCAGTTTGTATCTTGTGCATTGTGATGACGTGTGTGCACAGTGCATGCATCTCCCTGACATTGCTTTTTATTAAATGCTCTTTTCTTTGATTAAAGCATTTTAGTTTGTGTAGGTGGGGAAATAAGCATACACACCACTGTTTCCAGGAGACTTGTAATAGTTGTACATTTGTGAGCACAACTTTATAATTTGCTGACCCTGAATGCAGCTTATTACCTAACAACACTACATCCTCATAATTACAGTATTCTCATTACAGGAAGAATCCTGCATCTCATTTTAAAGCTGCCATCAGCCAAAATGAACTGACCTTAATGGCTGCTGATTGCATTCCTGCAGTGGACAACACCCCACTCCGTTTTTAGCGATCTGGTGGTTTAAGTACATGCTAACATAATTGAGGTCTTCTCCTTGATTAGATTTGTGCCAGCTCTTAACAAAGCCTGTTCGAACTTAATCCAATAAACCCCATTGTAGCAAGAGTAGAGGAATGGCATCGCTCCTGGTTAGCTTCAGAAACAACTGAGCCATTAAGCAATTAGTGGCTACACTGATAAAGAAGATGGATAACTTAAACAAAGGACAAAATGCCTCTCAAAGATTATAGACAAGTCGGCAGTTGATGTGGTTTTGGTAGCATGTCTTACCTTTATACTGTACTTCATGCCAATGGAAAAATCTAATTATCATAAAAAGGGATTATCACACTGTAAAAATACCCCAAAGCATAGTCCGTTGATGTACAAATGTGTAAAGTCTACAGGTAGAGACACATGTTGTCCCAAAATGCAAGAATAGGCAGAACTTGATCAAACCAAACTGGTCAGCGTTGGTTAAAGGCTGCAAAATACTTAATGTGATTAACTTTCCAGATTAAAGTGATCTTAAAACCATAGTTATGATGTTGAAATTGATGCAAGAGGACTCAACAAGGTTTTCAGGTTTACATCTTTGACTGTCTCATGTGTTGTCTATGGCATCGCTGGGCTGGTTGTCCAGTAATATTTGGTCTTTCTTTTTCCCAAGGTCAGGTCTAGGAGAATATGCTGGTACCATGCATTGTTGTATCCACCACTATATAGAACTGGCTTGGATCCTGAATGACAAAACCCCAGGCAGACATCCAGTCTATCCTGAGATCTTGAAAGCGATCCACAGCCAGGTGAAATGTGGCTATTCCTCCAGCTGCTGTGGTCCTCACCACTTAGGCACCTTGCATGCTGGATCAAGCCCAGAGAAACACATTTTCATGGCCAACACATTGCATCCAAGTTCAATTACAGTGTAAGTGATACCCTTTTATCTGAGTATCACTTAGATGAGGGGTATCACTAATGTTGCTAAGTAACCCTATGCTGGACACAAATACATTCCAGGGAGTATCCAAGGATACTGTGGAGAGACATTGTATCAAAGGCTTTGAGCCATCACCTTGGATCAGTGGTTAGTACCCAAGTCTGACATCTATACAGTGAGATAAGAAGCACTAACACCTTGAGGACTTGGAGTTTTGTTCTCCTGCAAATGTATTGGCATTGCAAAGCACCTCTGTCCAGTGACTTCACGACCTCCATAAAATCTTCCAAGGTGTCTCTCAATCTCAAAGGCTGAGGACTCAGAGACAAGAATGTCTCTACAAGTTTGACATGTTCACCACATATAGATACAGTTCTGATGGCTGAGGGTCAGTCTTGATCCAGGGACAACTGCAAATCCTGATTCTTCACTCAGCTTCTCAAGTGCTACAATCACAGTATCCACTAATTGTGCAAAGACCACAGCATCATCTGTGAAGTCAAAGTCAATAAACATTTCCTCACAAACAAAAGCACTGGACATCTCAAATCACCACTAGAAAGGGCAAAATTTGTCTAATGTCTTAATAAAGAGATAATAAGAGATTATTATCTCTTTGAAATCATTGAGAAAGACATGAAAGAAGAATACAAAAACAAACAAACAGGTTTAAGAGTGAATTCTTTTAGTTCCCCTTCCTACTGATTGGGACCATAACATTCAACTTTTAGTCAGCTTTTTTTTCTTTTCTGACAGTCAGTTTTGAGAACAGCAGACAGGTAAACATGTTCTGCCCTCCATGTTTTATGCCAACAAATATAACAGCATGGTTTTGACAGGATGTGAGCTGAAAATTTGCACAGTTTGGATTATGTTTCAATAAGTAGTTAAGCAGAATAAAATCTTATCATCTGTACTGTCTGTACTTTTCAATATTGTAAAGGTTCTGTCTGTGTAATTATATCTACATACCTTCAAATAAGATTTATATATACGCTATTACAGGTATACACTATGATTTTTTATATAATTTATTAAAAAGTGAATTCTTAAAAAATATGAAAAACAAACAAACCCGTAAAAGGCCCTAAAGGCATAAACAAGCATATTATCAATTCTATATGTTGATCAAATCTGCTAATTGTATGTCAGTGGCAAATGGTTTATATTTCACAAGTCAGGTCTGATGGACCCTTAGCAGAAATTTGCTTTGGGCCCCAGAGAGATCAGGATCAGCTCTGAGCTCATGAGTACTTGCAACATGTTGCTCCCACTGCAGCAGAAGTTGTGAATGATGGCACTGAGAAAAGTCCTGCCTGCAGGCCTTTCTGTGATGACACAGTCATGGGATAAATGGTAAATGGACTGCATTTATTTAACACTTTTCCATCTGCATCAGAAACTCAAAGTGCTTTACAATTATGCCTCACATTCACCCATTCAGACAAACACACTCACACACCGATATCAGGGTCCTGCCATGCAAGACACTCACTACACACTATACACAAGAGCAACTAGGGGATTATGGACCTTGCCCAAGGATCCTCTGGTCTGAAGCCCAGCAATGAACCACTACACCATCATCACCTCCCCATGTGATGGGACAAATCATAACTGGAAGAGAGAGCCAAAGTAACAAAGCTGTGTTTGGGCAACCTATCCAAAGAAACGCACAAAGAACTTTGATCACTGTTGTTAAAGAATTTCTGTGATGATCTTCAGAATATTTAAGATTTCGATGAAGGAGCAATTAGGAGTCAAACAGATCAAACAGATTTATTTTAGGTTGAAGCAGATCAGATGCATCTGGAGAAGTCGGTGATATAGTGTACTGCCACGTATCTCCCGCCTTTCCATTCCCAGGGGCCCATTTTAAGCACCTCAGCCATAAAAAAAGAAGAATCATTATACAAATACGGTCTTAGGACCATGATTGGATATTTAGTTGTAAAATGGCAGATATCTTTACCCTGAATATTTTTCTTCTTTTTGTACTTGCGCATTTAACAGGAAACATGAGGAGGAAACAAGTAATGGCTGGAATTTCAGTTTAACACTCAAATAGTGAGGGAATTGATGGATGTAATGCAATGGAAAGTAAGATGAACATTACTGGAGTTTCTGAGGAGATATGGAACAGGATGACTGGTCAAGTGGAAAGGGAACCCTGAGAAGGATTTGGGTCATGTAGTAGTCTGAAATAGAACAACTGGTATTTCCAATGACACAGTGAAGACAGACTCCCATTGCAATTTTTTGATAACTGATTGTGTATGTTTTAGGTGAAACCCCCCAACAAAAAACACTGGAACTCCAATCAGGGCCTGAAAATGTCTGTAGTTGGTAGTTAAATTAATGTTGGTGAACACTGTGAGCAAGCAGGAAAGTTTTAAACATGTTTAAAACATTTGTGATGTTGGATTAAATTGAGATCCCAAAATGTGAATAATCAGATCAACTGGTGCAGACGGGGGTAATCTTGTGTAAAAGTAGATGAAAGTGGACAAACTGGATATAATATGCAGTGATTGGGACCTGCTGCAAAAGCTTCTAGCAGATCCTTCTCTGTAACATGAAACACATGGTAGGACTGTGCATGTAGGAACTTTGCTGCTGTCAGAAAGAAATTTCTGTGACATACATCATGAAAGTCCATACATGGGCTTGACCTTCTGCGAGATATACTCAGATGGTGTATGGTGGAGAGGCAGCCATAACTCCTACGCCCTCTAAATTCTGAAAGGGAGCATAGTGAGCATCAGCTTCTTCCTATTTAAAGTGACAGGCACAGAAGCAGGACATGTCATCAGCCCCGCCTCAACCGAGTGGTTCAAGTAGGTACAGCACGCTATTTTGTGCATTTCCACATCCAGACTTAGGAACGAGTACCAAAATAATGACCCGTGCCATAGCACTTTTTCTGCACCCTTTGGCTGGGGTCACAAAATTATGGACCACTTACAAAAAGGGAGGTGCTATCCCACTACTGTGCATTGATTGGCTCAACAGCTAAAGGAAAGCTGCAGTCCTCATGTGAACAGTTCAGAGTGTTTCAGCTATTAAAACCATTCACACACTGAGCAAATATTAAGTCTTAATCGTACCCATTGCATCATTTCAATCGGGTTCATCATCACAGCCTGATGAAAACCTATACACCTAAAGCATTTATTTTAGAAAGCGAAATCTGAAAATACTTTAGTTCCTTGATGTGGCTGAAGAAATGCAGCATTTCCCCTCTCCCTGATCCGAATTGGGAGCTGGTTCCACAGGAGAGGAGCCTGAAAGCTGAAGGCTCTGCCTCCCATTCTACTCTTACAAACCCTAGGAACTACAAGTAAGCCTGCAGTCTGAGAGCGAAGCGCTCTATTGGGGTGATATGGTACTACGAGGTCCCTAAGATAAGATGGGACCTTATTATTCAAAACCTTATAAGTAAGAAGAATAATTTTAAATTATATTCTAGAATTAACAGGAAGCCAATGAAGAGAGGCCAATATGGGTGAGATATGCTCTCTCCTTCTAGTCCCCGTCAGTACTCTAGCTGCAGCATTTTGAATTAACTGAAGGCTTTTTAGGGAACTTTTAGGACAACCTGATAATAATGAATTACAATAGTCCAGCCTAGAGGAAATAAATGCATGTATTAGTTTTTCAGCATCACTCTGAGACAAGACCTTTCTGATTTTAGAGATATTGCGTAAATGCAAAAAAGCAGTCCTACATATTTGTTTAATATGCGCTTTGAATGACATATCCTGGTCATAAATGACTCCAAGATTTCTCACAGTATTACTAGAGGTCAGGGTAATGCCATCCAGAGTAAGGATCTGGTTAGACACCATGTTTCTAAGATTTGTGGGGCCAAGTACAATAACTTCAGATTTATCTGAGTTTAAAAGCAGGAAATTAGAGGTCATCCATGTATTTATGTCTGTAAGACAATCCTGCAGTTTAGCTAATTGGTGTGTGTCCTCTGGCTTCATGGATAGATAAAGCTGGGTATCATCTGCGTAACAATGAAAATTTAAGCAATACTGTCTAATAATACTGCCTAAGGGAAGCATGTATAAAGTGAATAAAATTGGTCCTAGCACAGAACCTTGTGGAACTCCATAATTAACTTTAGTCTGTGAAGAAGATTCCCAATTTACATGAACAAATTGTAATCTATTAGACAAATATGATTCAAACCACCGCAGCGCAGTGCCTTTAATACCTATGGCATGCTCTAATCTCTGTAATAAAATTTTATGGTCAACAGTATCAAAAGCAGCACTGAGGTCTAACAGAACAAGCACAGAGATGAGTCCACTGTCCGAGGCCATAAGAAGATCATTTGTAACCTTCACTAATGCTATTTCTGTACTATGATGAATTCTAAAACCTGACTGAAACTCTTCAAATAGACCATTCCTCTGCAGATGATCAGTTAGCTGTTTTACAACTACCCTTTCAAGAATTTTTGAGAGAAAAGGAAGGTTGGAGATTGGCCTATAATTAGCTAAGATAGCTGGGTCAAGTGATGGCTTTTTAAGTAATGGTTTAATTACTGCCACCTTAAAAGCCTGTGGTACATAGCCAACCAACAAAGATAGATTGATCATATTTAAGATCGAAGCACCAAACAATGGTAGGGCTTCCTTGAGCAGCCTGGTAGGAATGGGGTCTAATAAACATGTTGATGGCTTGGATGAAGCAACCAATGAAAATAACTCAGACAGAACAATCGGAGAGAAAGAGTCTAACCAAATACCGGCATCACTGAAAGCAGCCAAAGATAACGATACGTCCCTGGGATGGTTATGAGTAATTTTTTCTCTAATAGTTAAAATTTTGTTAGCAAAGAAAGTCATGAAGTCATTACTAGTTAAAGTTAATGGAATACTCAGCTCAATAGAGCTCTGACTCTATTGAGTCAGAGCTCTATCATCTATCATCTATCTATCATCATTCTTTACACATACAAACTGTGGTGCATACAAAGCACATTTAATTAAAAAACGTTATTATGGTCTTACCTTTACTTATAAATGAAGTCCATGTGCCGCTCCTTCTGAACAAAAGCATTGATGACTTGCTTGTGGAAGTTTTCCTTATCTTCCTTCAGTTTTAAAGTCTCTCTGTCTCAGTGGAGGTCACTGCCGGGAAGAAAGTCATCCTTCATCAGTCCTGTTCAGACTGTATGTTTTGGTTTTGAATGTGAGCGGTCAACTGCTCGTGTTTGATTAGATTTCTTTGTAAATTCTTCAGGTCACAATATCCCATCTGACACAAGTTGAGAAAACAAGGCAGAAAAAGTTTTTTTTTATTTTTGCTGGATGTCCACACAACCAGACTTTACGTGTGTCCCACTCTGTTTGAAAAGAGCGGGTCTTCTGTCACCTCGTCTGAGGCAAAGCTTTTAGCTCCGGTGTTGGTCGTCCTTTAATTATTACCTCCTGCTTCGACTGAAAGTCCAGCTTAGACAATTGTTTCAGTTTGGATATGTAATCCTCCATTTTTCAGCTGTTTTCTCATCGCTCAACACATGAAACACGTTACACACACATACAGTTGTTACATTATGTACATCAGGTAAACTATGGAATTTAAGTTCATACAGCCAAAGCGTTTGACCATTTTAATAGTGACATACAGAGAGACAGTGAGACAGAGTCTCACTGCACAGCATGCCAGCAGTTAGCCCTGTAATTGTGCAATCCAAGGTGAGGCATGGCTCACCAGAAGATCCTCGGTTCAAATCCCAGCCTGACCGGAAAATCACCAAGGGCCCTTGGGCAAGGTCCTTAATCCCCTAGTTGCTCCTGGTGTGTAGTGAGCGCCTTGTATGGCAGCAGCACTGATGTGTAAAGTGCTTTGAGTGTATGATGCAGATGGAAAAGCGCTACATAAATGCAGTCCATTTATCATTTTACAGTATTTGAATGGAAAATGTGAAAATTCAGTGATTTTGAATCAAAAATAATCTAAACTGGTGAGTTAAAAGGAAAATAACTTTATAGTACAAATCACTGGATAAATATAACCATTAAATTAATTTTTTTCATTTTACATTTTTTTTTTCTTTCCATGATGACAGGCACAGCCACACCTGACTGTATGTCACTGATATATATGTGTGTGTGTGTGTCTCTATCTATCTATCTATCTATCTATCTATCTATCTATCTATCTATCTATCTATCTATCTATCTATCTATCTATCTATCTATCTGTCTGTCTGTCTGTCTGTCTGTCTGTCTGTCTGTCTATCTATCTATCTATCTATCTATCTATCTATCTATCTATCTATCTGTCTGTCTGTCTGTCTATCTGTCTATCTATCTATCTATCTGTCTATCTATCTATCTATATGTGTGTGTGTGTGTGTGTGTGTGTATTGGTATTTTATAGGAAATAGGCTAAATATTTAGTTTTAACTCAATGCACTACTGGCCATGAAGCGGACCTACTACTCTGATTTGATCAGTAAAAACAAACATAACTCAAAGTTTTTGTTTGACAGTCGCATTTCTTATTCACGGGCAGCCACCTGTTAGTCATTCTCCCTTTTCAGCACAGGATTTCTTGGATTATTTTGAGAAGAAAATAAAAGATATTAGGCTGAGCATATCTCAGCACGCCTCAGCCCAGCCATTAAAACCTGCTATGGAGGTGGGCGCTACCATTGAGGAGTTACGTAGATTGACAGAATTTAATAGTATTTCATTAGGCGTGCTGACGAAACTGGTGGCGTCTACAAAAAGCACAACCTGTTTATTTGATCCCATACCAACAAAATTGTTTAAGGACCTGTGGCCCACTCTTGGGCCGACTGTGCTGGAAATGATTAATCTGTCATTAACCTCTGGTTCTGTTCTGAAATGTTTTAAATCAGCCGTGCTTAAACCATTACTTAAGAAATCTAATCTTGACCCTAGTATATTGAAGAATTACAAGCCGATATCAAATCTATCATTCTGTTCCAAAATTTTAGAAAAGGTGGTTTCACAGCAGCTCATAGACCACCTTACTGAGAATGATCTTTTTGAGCTGCTGCAGTCTGCTTTTAGGAAATATCACTCCACAGAGACAGCGTTCACTAAAGTTGTGAATGATTTTCTGCAAACAATGGATTCAGACACTACTATGGTTTTGGTGTTGTTAGATCTCAGTGCTGCGTTTGATACCGTGGATCATCATATTTTGCTCAATAGGGTGGAGAATTTTTTTGGGATTACTGGAAGTGCCCTTGCCTGGTTGACATCATATCTGTCCAGTCGTTCTCAATGTGTCTTGTATAATGGCACTACCTCTGACCTTGCTGACATGACATTTGGGGTTCCACAGGGATCGGTTTTAGACCCCTTGTCTTTCTCCCTGTGTGTGGCACCCCTTGGGCGTATACTGCGGAATTTTGGGATTGCCTTTCATTGTTATGCTGATGATACTCAGTTGTACATACCGATCACTGCGGGAAATCTCACTCCCATAAAATCCCTGGAGGACTGTCTTCTATCAGTGAGAAGTTGGATGTCTAGTAACTTCCTACTTTTAAACTTTGATAAGAATGAAATGATGGTTCTTCGTCCAGTGAGACATCGGCATCAGTTTGACCAGCTGGCGCTCTGCCTGGGTTCCTGTGTCATACATCATACGGACAAAATGAGCAACCTTGGGGTAATTTTTGATCCCACGTTGTCTTTTGACCTCCACATCAGGGATGTTACTAGGACTGCTTTTTTCCATCTGAGAAATATAGCGAGGATCCGCCCCGTCCTGTCCATGGCTGATGCTGAGACCCTGATTCATGCTTTTGTTTCTTCTAGACTAGATTATTGTAATGTTCTATTTTCAGGGTTACCACAGTCAAGCATTAGGGGTCTTCAGCTGGTTCAGAATGCTGCCGCCAGACTTCTGACACGTAGCAGAAGGTCTGAACATATCACAGCCATTTTGGCATCTTTGCACTGGCTCCCTGTCTCTGTGAGAGCAGATTTTAAGGTTTTGTTATTGACTTATAAGGTTGTTCATGGACTGGCGCCATCTTATCTGGCTGATCTGGTGGAACTCTACGTGCCGGCCCGGGCTTTGCGGTCGCAGAATGCGGGACTTCTCTGTGTTCCCAGGGTGAAGAAGAAGTCAGCAGGTCAAAGAGCCTTTTCGTATCGTGCACCCACCCTGTGGAACAGTCTTCCTGCGACCGTGAGGCAGTCTGAGTCTGTGGACATTTTTAGGTCAAGACTCAAAACCTATTTTTATTCTCTTTCTTATGGATAGTTTTGATCTTTATTTGTTTTATTCTTTTACTTCTGTTTTTATTTATGTATTTGAATTTTTTATTCATTTTTAATTATTTATTCAATTTTATGTTGACTTGTTTTATGTAAGGCACCTTGAGACGGCTTTTGCTGTGATTTGGCACATTATAAGCTAATTAAATTAAATTAAATTAAATGCCACATGGATAATGTGACAATCACTTTTATTGAAGAACAAATCAAATAAGAAAAGTTACATGTTTTCTTACCTGTTCAACAAAGCACAATGGTGCAAATAATGAAAATGTTCACGCTCTCTTTGTAAAGCAGTTTGTGTTGCTGCTGTAGATGATGGAATAGACTGAGCACAGGTGTCTTCCTCCAGATGTGGAGACAGAGCTGCTTCCTTTATTTGAACTTGGAGATGAGAGGGGAGCAAACATCTTTAATTGAATAAAAAAAGGTTGCAACACAACAGTGAAGATATATCAGTATTTCAGTATCGTCCCATTTGCAGATCTAAAATATGTTGATATACAGTGGGGAAAATACGTATTTGACCCCCTGTCAGTTTTGCAGGTTTTTCCACCTACAAAGAATGGAGAGATCTGTAATTTTTATCGTAGGTACACTTCAACTGTGAGAGACAGAATCTCTCTCTCTCTCTCTCTCTCTCTCTCTCTCTCTCTCTCTCTCTCTCTCTCTCTCTCTCTATATATATATATATATATATATCCAGAAAATCACATTGTATGATTTTTAAATAATTAATTTGCATTTTATTGCATAAAATAAGTATTTGACCCCCTACCAACCAGCAAGAATTCTGGCTCTCACAGACCTGTTAATTTTTCTTTAAGAAGCTCTCTTATTCTGCACTCTTTACCTGTATTAATTGCACCTGTTTGAACTTGTTACCTGTATAAAAGACACCTGTTCACACACTCAGTCAATCACACTCCAACCTGTCCACCATAGCCAAGACCAAAGAGCTGTCTAAGGACACCAGGGACAAAACTGTAGACCTGCACAAGGCTGGGATGGACTACAGGACAACAGGCAAGCAGCTTGGTAGAAGACAACAACTGCTATGATTATTTATTAGAAAGTGGAAGAAACACAAGATGACTGTCAATCTCCCTCGGTCTGGGATTCCATGCAAGATCTCACTTTGTGGGGTAAGGATGATTCTGAGAAAGCTCAGAACTACACAGGAGGACCTGGTCAATGACCAGAAGAGAGCTGGGACCACAGTCACAAAGATTACATTAGTAACACATGATGCTGTCATGGTTTAAAATCCTGCAGGGCAGCAAGGTCCCCCTGCTCAAGCCAGAACATGTCCAGGCCCATTTGAAGTTCACCAGTGACCATCTGGATGATCCAGAGGAGGCATGGGAGAAGGTCATGTGGTCAGATGAGACCAAAATAGAGCTTTTTGGATGAGATAGAGGATGAGTACAACCTCAAGAAACCATCCCAACTGTGAAGCATGGGGGTGGAAACATCATACTCTGGGGGTGCTCTTCTGCAAAGGGGACAGGACAAATGCACCGTATTGAAGGGAGGATGGATGGGGTCATGTATTGTGAGATTTTGGCAAACAACCTCCTTCCCTCAGTAAGAGCATTGAAGATGGGTCATGGCTGGGTCTTCCAGCATGACAATGACCCCAAACACACAGCCAGGGCAACTAAGGAGGGGCTCCGTAAGAAGCATTTCAAGGTCCTGGAGTGGCCTGGCCAGTCTCCAGACCTGAACTCAATAGAAAATCTTCGGAGGGAGCTGAAACTCCAAACCTGGAAGATTTGGAGAAGATCTGTATGGAGGAGTGGACCAAAATCCCTGTTGCAGTGTGTGAAAACTTGGTCAAGAACTACAGGAAACATCTGACCTGTGTAATGGCAGACAAATGTTTCTGTACCAATTGTTAAGCTCTGTTTTTCTAGGGGGTCAAATACTTATTTTATGCAATAAAATGCAAATGAATTATTAAAAAAAAATCATACAATGTGATTTTCTGGATATTTTTTTAGATTCTGTCTCTGACAGTTGAAGTGTACCTACGATAAAAAATACAGATCTCTCCATTCTTTGTACGTGGGAAAACCTGCAAAACTGACAGGGGGTGAAATACTTATTTTCCCCACTGTAATTCATAATATCGATGTACCACCTAACCCTAGTGCACCCATTTAACTCATACTTAACACCATTGTCTTAGAGTTTTAGTTGTTTGGGGCTGTTCCATCTAAAGCATAACTACACGCCTTGATCAAGGGCATTTTTGTTGTGGTTAAAACAGGAAGAAAAGTGCTGTTGTGTAACCTCATTGAACTAGCTGGGGTAGTCTCCTTTGTTCTCTGCCACTGTTAATTAGTCGTGTACAGAAGACGAGCTAAACCCTGTATGCACGAGTGAGCGGTGAAAATGCACTCTAAGGCTGGTGATGTTCACAATGTATTTATCTTTTCCGGATGCCCCCTGGACGCCTCGCTGGAGAGGTGTTCCGGGCACGTCCCATTGGGAGGAGGCCCCGGGGAAGACCCAGGACACGCTGGAGGAACTACATCTCTAGGCTGGCTTGGGAACGCCTTGGGGTTCCCCCGGAGGAGCTGGAGGAGGTGTGTGTGGATCGGGAGGTCTGGGCGGCTTTGCTTGAGCTGCTGCCCCGCGACCCGACTCCGGATAAAGCGGAAGAAAATGGATGGATGGATGGAAGGATTATAGTATCCATTTCAATTAATAAATCAATAAAAAAAAAAAATCAACGAATAAACAGAAAAATGTGCAATGGATGTGAGTTAGCATTTACAAAGTGTTATTCGTTTATGTCACATGCTGTATGTCTGTGCATGCAGTGACACGGGCATGCATGTGGTCTAAGTGGACACTGCTCCAGCCAGATCAGTGTGGAGGTTAAGAGCTCTGTGGTGCTCACCAGTTCACTGTCTGTAAACCCTCCTCTATTATTAACATTAGGATTTCACACTATGAATAGGCCTGAACAAGTCAGAGCTCACCTGTTCACACTGTCATTAATCCACAACTACAGCCAGGCTCAGAGTGACTGGCACCTCTATAGTGGTAGAGTGACAAATAGAAGAACTTTCTTTAAAAGAAAGATGACATCTGCAGTTTGCTAGAAGGCACATGGGAAACTGAAGCCAAGATCTGATTAGTGTCTCGCATGAAAACTCTCCTCTGTCCCACTCCAACATGAAGTCATGCCTGGTGATGCAACGGATGAAAGTTGCACTTTGCGGTTTATTCAATCACAGCCACAGAGGCCTAGAACTCTTTGAGAGTCATCATGCATGTCTTGATGGCTTCCCTCATTAGTCTACTTTGAGCACAGTCACTCAGTTTTTGAAAACTGCCTACTCAACATAGCTTTATCTGCACAGCTTTATCTGGATTGTGTGTTTGCAGCAGATTGTTGACAGTGGGCGATATGCTGCACGATACACACTTGTTGAGTTTCAGACGAAACAATGCAGCATTATGTGCTAGTTTGCATTTTAAGACTGGAGTAAGTGTGATATCTGTGGAGGGCCAAATGTGTGCGAAAGGATTATACAAATAATGAATGTTTATGAGTTCAAAGGGTAGGATATTTCATGAGATGAAAGCTGGAACATTCCAGCTTTCACCGATGATATTCTTTTCCATTGAAAGAATGTAAAAACATTCATTATTTGTTTTATATAAACAGCTAAAAATAGATCCTTGTCATTTGATATTTTATTAATTTATAAACAAAAGAAAAGGGACCTACATTTTGGTGCGTCACCTGCTGCTTAAACAGTCCAACATGAACTGTAACCCTTCGGGAGTCTGAGGGCATTTTTTGGACAGTTCACTCGCCTGGCATAAATGTTTTATTATTGCTGTTAATAGCTCTCCCTGCATCCCACAATCAAGTTTTATGTCCCTTTTTTTTCAGAACAACCTGTGCTTTTAGAAGATATATGTTTTTGTTGTGTTTTGTAAGTGTAATAATGGTTTACAATCAAAAATAGGCAAGGAAAAAATAAAGTGAAAAATAATTTTCCACACATATTTATTCAAAACACACAGCAAACTATAATAAACAACTGTTTTGACACTTTATAAAGGTAATTTGAGGTCTTGTGTGAAAGACTGTACAACAAAAAGGTTCAAACAATAACACAAATGCACATTTTGAACAATATATACAAAATGGTCTATGCGTTTTGTTGTCCATTGATATGGTAAACAGTGCTTTACGTAGAGAAAGCAACAGAGTTATCCAGTAACATTCACATGCAAACTAGTGGAGCAATCCTGATAGTTACACACTCTTTGTTGAGCATGTGAGATTGTCATCAGAGGCTCTCTGTCTGCTCCTGCTTTACTGATCGCTGTGTGTAATGGCGCAGGGCACACTCAGTATGTCTAATAGTATGTACTCATGGGAGCACCCAGTGGGCTTATTCAAACGGCCAACTAGTAACATATCACGCCTGAAAACGATCTTGGCTTTTCATGTGAGGTAAATCTGCCCTACGATTAGATTTTGGAAAACCATGTGACAGGTGAACCAATTCCGAATGGACACTCACATTGCGCACGTCATCACACAGCTTCTATGAGGAGTACAAAGATGGCTGATGGCTGGCTTGAAAGTCTGGGGAGTTAACTTTTCAGCAAAAAAAAGGACGTTTCTATCTCATATCATTAAAAATTATTTAGAATTTAGTAAAGCTTGGTCTTAGCCATCGTATACGATAGCATCAGCCCCAGATTAAATAGGAGTCTAAAATTGCCCTCAGTCAAATTGGCAAAGCAGTAGTCTGTGATGCTGTGCACTGACTTTGTGTACTTCCAAAAAAGAGAAAAAAGGACTGTGTACTTTCTCAGTGGAGTGAAAAAATCACGTAAGAAATTTGTCCAGCTTTTCATCCTAACTTCATGCTAACAGCTTTTCATGCCTCCAGATGGCTTACAGTGCAGCGGATTTGTTTTGTGTGTGTGATTACATATACAAACCATCAATTTGCTCCATCAAATTGTCGTCCGTCAACAAAACAAGCTCCGCATGTTTAACTAAACACTGACCCCACTAGTGGGCGGCATTCACAGTGTGCAACTCACCCTATTGAGGATATCCCATAATCCCTTGCCGCCAGAGAGTCGCTGCAGTCTAAACAACAGAGAATCCACATGACGACAATTGCAAATGAACATTAACCACCAAAATGTAATTTTTATGCTTTTCACCACGTTATTAGAGACTGCATGCATGAGACCCTGAAAACTTGCTATAAATAATCCATGTCTGCTACGTTAACCTGCATGGAACTTCATAAACACAAACTGAATTTCAGACATTTTATATATATACATTGAAACAACCGGGACAAACGTGTTGTAAAGGACAATAATCAGGACGTTAAAGAGCAAACTTCACTTTCCCCCAGAACGACATGAACAGGAAGCGATCTCATGGCGATTCCCATTGAAAATCACGGAGAAACAACCTGAGCTTCTTACATAAAACATACACAATAACAATGTCTACAAACCCAGATAATATATTCACCAGAGTTTTAGGCACAATATACAAAGAATTTTATGTTGCGATGTTTATACTGTGCAACGGTTAAGTGCAGCCTCATCAGAGAGTCTCACTGCATTCTCATGTTACTGACATCTCACAGAGTGGTGACCATCTCCGAGGTTTTGTGAGATATTGAAGGATTTGAAAACCTCAGTAGGGTGAATGTTAAAAAACGTATGGAACCACATTTCCATGCTAAATGCAATGCAAACACAAATGGGATGAATATCCATGTCATGTGACACCAATCAAAATGACAAGGATCCACTCAGCCGTTACATAATACAAATTATGCAGCATTTTAACCGAAACCTCCTGGATGATGCTAAAAACAAACTTTGCATCACAAGCTTACTTACAATTACAATTTGATTATTAATTTCAATGGAACAAAAATTAAAACAGTGTGTCCATACAGTCAGGTCCAAATACGTATGGACCTGACTGTATGTGGTGTACAGTAGAGAGGTCTGTAATTTTCATCATAGGTACACTTCTACTGTGAGAGACAAAATGAGAAAAAAAAATTCCAGGAAATCACATTGTAGGATTTTTAAAGAATTTATTTGTAAATTATGGTGGAAAATAAGTATTTGGTCAATAACAAAAGTTCAGCTCAATACTTTGTAACATAATCTTTGTTGCAATGACAGAGGTCAAATGTTTCCTTTAAGTCTTCACCACGTTTGCATACACTGTAGCGTGTATTTTGGCCCACATCTCCATGCAGATCTCCTCTAGAGCAGTGATGTTTTGGGGCTGTTGCTGGACAACATGGACTTTCAACTCCCTCAACAAATTTTCTATTGGGTTGAGGTCTGGAGACTGGCTAGGCCACTCCAGGACCTGGAAATACTTTTTACGGAACCACTCCTTTGTTGCCTGAGCTGTGTGTTTGAGATCATTGTCATCCTGGAAGACCCAGCCACGTTGCATTTTCAATGCTCTCACTGATGGAAGAAGGTTTTGGCTTAAAATCTCATGATACATGGCCCCATTCATTCATCCCTTAACACAGATCAGTAATCCTGTCCCCTTTGCAGAAAAACAGCCCCAAAGCATGATGTTTCCACCCCCATGCTTCAAAGTAGATATGGTGTTCTTGGGATGCAACTCATCATTCTTCTTCCTCCAAACACAATGAGTTGAGTTTTTACCAAAAAGTTCTATTTTGGTTTCATCTGACCAAATGATATTCTCCCAATCCTCTTCTGGATCATCCATATGTTCTCTGGCAAACTTCAGACGGGCCTGGACATGTACTGGCTTAAGCAGGGGGACACGCCTGGCACTGCAGGATTTGAGTCCCTCTCTGCGTAGTGTGTAGCCTTTGTTACTTTGGTCCCAGCTCTCTGCAGGTCATTCATCAGGTCCCTCTGTGTAGTTTTGGGATTTTTGTTAACAGTTCTCATGATCATTTTGACCCCACAGGATGACATCTTGCGTGGAGCCCCAGATCGAGGGAGATTATCAATGGTCTTGTATGTCTTCCATTTTCTTACAATTGCTCCCACAGTTGATTTATTCACACCAACCTGCTTGGCTATTGTAGATTCACTCTTCCCAGCCTGGTGCACATCTATAATTTTCTTCCTGGTGTCCTTCGACAGCTATTTGGTCTTGGCCATGGTTGAGTTTGGAGTCTGACTGTTTGTGGCTGTGGGCAGGTGTCTTTTATACAGATAACAAGCTCAAAGAAGTGCCATTAATTCAGGTAACAGGTGGAGGACAGAAGAGCTTCTTAAAGAAGAAGTTACAGGTCTGTGAGAGCCAGAAATCTTGCTTGTTTGTGGGTGACCAAATACTTATTTTCCACCATAATTTAAAAATAAATTCTTTAAAAATCCTACAATGTGAATTCCTGGATTTTTTTTTCTCATTTTGTCTCTCACAGTGGAAGTGTACCTATGTTGAAAATTACAGACCTCTCTCATCTTTCTAAGAAGGAGAACTTTCACAATCAGGGACTGACTAAATACTTTTTTTTACCCCACTGTAAGTATGTATGAGATGTTGTTGGCAGCCAATATGTTGCTGAAAGGCCAAGAGTAAAGCATGTAGTCTTAATAAGTCATATCTAATGAACCCCCTAATATGAGTTACAGCCTCCCAGAGCACAGTGCTGAGAGAGAGAGAGGGAGAGGGAGAGAGAGAGAGAGAAAGAGAGAGAGAAAACTAAATGTTGCTTTAGTTAAAAAAAAACTCCTTTTAGCAACTGGAAAATTCTAGCAAGACCCTCATGGGATTTTTGTATAATGTTTAATTCAATATAAACCAGATCAGAACAGCTCTACAATTCTCAATTTGTTGCTGTGGTATTTGTTGCAGAGTACTTCATTAGTATTTAATTTAGTAGCTTGTGTGTGTGTGTGTGTGTGTTATTTTTAGCTCAGTGATACAAACTATTTGGATGCTGTTTATGTGAATCCTCTTTAAAGATGACAATGAGATACAAAATAGATGTTCCTATTTCTGGAAAATGACATGTATCCTGTAAAATGCACTGAAAAATAAATGAGCACAACCTTTGCAGTTTGTTAAGACAACAGCTAAAATGAACAGTGAATGCTATCATCTTGTAACTCACCCAGTTAAAAAGGCGTACAGTATAATGACGATAAACACATGCACATCTCATAAATCCTGGTGCACCACATGTAGGAATGTAGGTGATCCAAAGATGTAATGTGTGTTTACCAAATGAGAGTTTTTACATTGCTCCATGCCAGGACACAAACAGTGGAAAACTCCTTTTACATAGATGCTTGTGTTGACAAAATTAAAAGAAATTAAAAGTCACAAAATATGTGGTGCATTCCAAAGCAAAATAATGAGGATATGTGGTAATTACTTCATTGAGCAGGTTATCTCAGTAACTCGCCCACCCTCCACCTCCTTACCCACTTATAGATTGGTCACAGTGTACACAGAACGAACACTGCCAACATGGTGACACCTAGAGCACAACTTTTTGAGCTTCAAAACAGCTCTTCTTGGTCTCTTCAGAACACCTACGGGTGATGTCGTTGAGCAGAGTAGGTAGCTCAGTGGATAAGCAGGTGGGCTGGGTTCGATTCCTGTTGACATTCTCCCTGTCTGTGTCCTTGGACAAGACACTTAATCTACATTGTCAGTCATCCCAGGTCTAAACAGGTACCTGCCTTGGCTGCAGAAATAACCTGCGTTGCACTGGCATCCCATCCAGGGTGAGTGGTAGATTCTCATCTACTTCACGGTACAGGATCTGCAGATAAGCACCAGCACCATCAATGGGCCTCAGGGCATATGTAGGACATCACATAGGGTTTGTCCAGTATATATATCCTATGGCAGAGATCTTCAACTCTAGTCCTCAAGGGCCGGTGTCCTCTCCCTTTTATTGTGTCCCTGGTCCAACACCGTGATCAAATGGCTGATTACCTCCTCAGTAGTGTGTATTTCTCCAGAGTACTGCCATGATTTCATTAATGATTCTGTATGCTGAAGCAGTGACACATCTAAAAGTTGCAGGACACCAGCCGTCGAGGACATTGAGTTGAATACCCCTAACCTAGGGCAAAGACACAGGAGCAGGGCTGAGACATCGTGACGTTCCACAACCTTCAAGAGGACAAAATGCTGAAAAGGGCCCAACCTCTCAGTTCAGCAGCCTCCATCTCAGCCTCACTCTAGCTCAGGACACCTTTGTTTACAGCCTCGCATGGGCCAACATATACAGGTTAATGACACAGCCAATGCTCACAATGTGCAGCAACAAAAACAAAACAGCGTACGCTTTGTGTGTTTTGTACTTGTATGTTGTCTTACGCCACAGACAGTTCTGCCATCGTAGAGACGAGTGCAGACTGCAAGACCATGATAATATGAACACACTGCCCCACAATTCTTCACCTCTCTTGTCAAAGGTCAAAGGCCTCACGGCCCCAGTACAGACTCCCTTTTTTCTCACCAGCTATTCGGGTCTGCTACACTATCATCTACAAAAATATAAGGCCAACATGAACAACGTTAACAGAAACACAAGAGCAACACTGTGTACTGCCGTCGCGGCGTGACAGGAAGGTACTAATGAACCAGATGGTCTTTCACAAGTGACACCAGCATGTTGGACTGAACACCCGACTGGTGTGTTGAATATTCACCTGATTCTGAGCCGGCCGGGATAGTGAACACAGGGAGCATGGCCTGCTACAGTAACACTGCGCGGTTGAAGTGAGGCCTTGTGCTTCTTGAACAATGTGTATTTGCTGTGTGCTGGTGAATGGACAATGAATACCTATGCAGTACAGAGAGGTACTGACTTGGCAGTAAATACACACCTCTTTACACTGAAGGTGTGACTGTGTGCATGTGTATGTTTGCCTGCACTTGTGTTTTTACTTCAGCTTGTATTTATATTCCACTAAAAGGTAAAGTTTGTTCCTTGCTAGTGTGATTGGGCCACACGGCCACCTCGTGGCCTAGATTTCTTCTCTTTCTGAATTAACGTGAATGTTTCCTCCACCAAGAATTTATGCGATTAATGTTGTGTTTATTTGTTTGTCTGTGTGTGATCAGGATTATTTAGAAGCTTTTAAGGGAGGTGATGGTTTAGTGGTTAAGTGTTGGGCTTGAGACCAGAGGATCCTTGGTTCAAATCCCAGCCTGACCAGAAAATCACTTACTGAGAATAATCTCTTTGAGCCACTGCAGTCTGCTTTTAGAAAATATCATTCCACAGAGACGGCTCTCACTAAAGTGGTGAATGATCTTTTGCTTACAATGGATTCGGACACCACTACGGTTCTGATGCTGTTAGATCTCAGTGCTGCATTTGATACAGTGGATCATCATATTCTACTTGATAGGCTGGAAAATCATTTTGGGATTACTTGGAATGCCCTTGCATGGCTGACGTCATACTTGACCAGTCGTTCTTACTGTGTTTTGTACAGTAACACTACCTCTAACCTTAGTGACATGAAATTTGGGGTTCCACAGGGGTCTGTCTTAGGCCCCCTGCTTTTCTCCCTTTATATAGCACCCCTTGGGCACATATTGCGGCATTTTGGGATTACCTTTCACTGCTATGCAGATGATACTGTTGTGTGGGCCGCTGAAGAGGAGGTACTGCTGGCCCACCACCACAAGATGGCGCCCTGCTTGAAGTGCGGGCTTCAAGCACGAGAGGGCGTCGGAGCAACCAGGAGTGACAGCTGTCACTCATCATCCATACCAGCTGTCACTCATTCACTTCTCATCACCACCACCATAAAGGCCGGACTGCAACTCCACCTCCCCGCCGAGAAATCAACTACCATTCAGGTAATTTCTCTGCTGGCCTACTGTGTGTGTTTAACCTGAACTTCTATTGCAGCCGTTTTCCTGGAGTGTTTCCTTATCTGGAGGACTGGCGTTTGGTGTGACAGCGACGGCTTCGCCTCACACCCCAACTCAGATAAGTGGTTGACCAGGAGCTGCACGAGTGTGTGTGATTGGAGGTGGAGGTTCTCCCTCCTTTACTTAATACAGACTGTGGGATTACTGAGTGTGCGAACTCACACTCATCTGGACTGTCTCTGTTTTCTGCCAGCAGTACCGGGTCTGACTGCTGAAGACAGCGGCCACCTGGGGCGCAGGGCTTGGCGGCTCCGGTGTTCTTCAGCTCCGTTGGTGGTGGAAGCTGTGTGAGGATCCGGCTCTTCTCTCTCCAGGCGTCTTCTATCGTCGAGCCTGCCCACACGTCACCTGGTGTATGATTGACAGTCCACCATATTGTTATTGTCTGTACGTTGTTGTGCGATTCACAACATTAAAGTGTTACTTTTGGCTTATCCATTGTCCGTTCATTAACGCCCCCTGTTGTGGGTCCGTGTCACGTCACTTTCACAACAGATACTCAGTTACACATGCCGATAACTGCTGGTAATCTCGTTCACATAAAATCCTTAGAAGATTGCATTGCAGCAGTGAGAAGATGGATGTCTAGAAACTTCCTACTTTTAAACTCTGATAAGACTGAAATGATGGTTCTTGGTCCAGTGAGACATCGGCATCAATTTGACCAGTTAACGCTCAGCCTCGGCTCGTGTGTCATACGTCACACTGACAAAGTGAGGAACCTTGGGGTAATTTTTGATCCTTTGTTGTCCTTTGGCCTCCACAATAGAAATATTACTAGGACTGCTTTCTTCCACCTGCAAAATATAGCGAAGATTCATCCCATCCTGTCTATGGCTGATGCTGAGACCCTGATCCATGCATTTATCTCTTCTAGATTGGACTACTGCAATTTTCTGCTTTACCGCAGTCTAGCATTAGGGGTCTCCAATTGGTTCAAAATGCTGCAGCCAGCATTTTGACACGAAGCAGAAAATTATTCATGGACTGGCACCTCCCTACCTAGCTGACCTAATTAAACCTTACGTACCGGTCCGGGTTTTACGTTCTCAGGGTGCAGGACTACTTTGTGTCCCTAAGGTGAATAAGAAGTCTGCACAGAGCTTTCTCTTATTGCGCCCCTGTTCTGTGGAATGATCTTGTTGCGTCAATAAAACAGTCAGATTCTGTGGAGATTTTCAAGTCCAGACTTAAGACGCACTTATTTTCCCTTTCATATGACTAGCATACTGGTACAGTTTTGTTTTACACTTTTTACTCTTTTAATTCATTTATTAGTAATTGGAGTGGGCTGCGGCCTCAACTTTACCTAAATTCTGGGTCTTTTAGTGAAGTTTAGGGCTAATGGCCGGCGATCACCTTAGTATTTCTCTGTTTTTCTTGTTGTTTAATGGTGGCAAATTATACTGTATTTTTTGTCTTTCTAATGCCTGATTCTGTTTTTTCTCTGTTTAAGGTGCAGCTCCATCCAGAGATGGGAGTTGTATTCCTTTTGGCGATCCTCCTGTCCTGTGCGCCAATAGCATTTCTTGTATATTCATCTGTGAATTGTTCTGTAATTTATGTTTGTAGCATGGCCCAAGCAGAGGGTCACCCCTTTGAGTCTGGTCTGCTTGAGGTTTCTTCCTCAGAGTTTTTCCTTACCACTGTTGCTCTGGGGGTTGGTAAGGTTAGACCTTACCTGTGTGAAGCGCTTTGAGGCAACTCTGTTGTGATTTGGAGCTATATAAATGAAAATAAATTGAAGTTGAAATTGAAATTGGCCCTTGGGCAAGGTCCGCTAGCTGCTCCTTGTATGTAGTGAGAACTTTGTATGGCAGTATCCTCACATCAGGGTGAATGTGAGGCATTACTGTAAAGCACTTTGAGCATCTGATGCAGCTGGAAAAGTGCTTTATCAATGCAGTCCATTTACCATTTAATGTATGTCAGTGAGTTGGTATCGAGGAGGATTTTTTAAAAAAGAAGACCTGAAAGTTCAGCTACAAATTGCCAGAAGTACCTTCTGGCAGTTTGAGATGCAGGCTTAGATTTGATGTTTTGGTGAAAGAAAATCCTCCTTGCACTTGCAACCCATCATCTTGGCTTTTATGTTTTTAATTAATTTTTATGAAGTTGTACATTTCCATTCAGTTTTAGTTTTATTTTTTGTATTTGAAATCTCTTAAATTAAAATGTGTGAAATACCAAGCGTTCCAAGACTTTGGGAGGTCACTAGCATGTCAAATGTATCTGAAACATGGAAATTCTTTAAAACTCACAGTTTGATGAAGTTGCTACATGCTACTAATCATCAACTTATTGTTTTTAAATTCAGTCTGTGAGACTGGCTTTGATTCAAAGCTTCAAATACTGTAGAGTGCTTCGGATGCAATGTTTATTTCAAATTATGTGATATTATGTGACACTGATATCTAACTTTATCAATCGATAAATAGGTACCGTAGATTAGATAGTCTACAGTCAGCTTCTTGTTTTGAATTCAGCATAGTAAAATGTTTTTAGTCAAACCTTCGAAGCACACTCTCTGCTGGTCTTTGCTTTGAATGATGTTGGATGATGATCGCAAAAGCACACAGAAAAAAAATAAGAGAAAATTAGTTGGAAGATAAACTGCAAACACATAGGCATGATGGCCATAGGTGTACCAATAATTTTTCTAGGTATTTCAGTCGGAGTAACAGAGTAAAATTCTTATGCTGGGCCTGAGTGATTTTTCAAAAAACATGAAAAACAATGCCAATTGGTCTGAGGGAAGACTGATGCTTAAATTCAATGTCAGCTTTCGATCATACAATGGAGGATTTTCAAGATCCCACTAGACATTGCCTACGTGCATGCATGATGACATCACAACTCTATCTGGTTAGGGAGACGCAGTTTTGTTCAATAACAAGAACTGTCAAGAACCTTCTTGTGTGTGGTTGGAGTTGTGTGACGTAGGAAGAGCCTTTTGAATGCTTGAATAATGATGTCAGTCACACAAAGAAATCAAATAATAGTGAAAAGATATTCATTGCACCCAGAATGTTGGTATTTTGGTCAATGAAGTTTCCTAGCAACGAAGCCACGGTCACGCAGCACTAACAAAGGACACTAAAGCCAAAACAAAGCAACAAATCTGAACTTACTTTGACATCATCAACATCAAACGGAACACTGACAGTATGGGAATTACGCTAAGGATGAGGAACCGACAAGACAGAAAGCAAAATGGAATACGGGGAACTTGAAGTTGTCATCGGGATTCGTACAGAAATGAAGGTGGATGACGGTTAAATGATGTATCTGAAAGTCAAAAGTAAGTCCAGATTTCTAGTTTCAATTGTGGCTTCAGTGTCCTTCATTAGTGCTGTGTGACTGGGGCTTTACATCGATATTCACACCACTGCAGCATTCCTTCTCTTTCCTTGTGGGTTAACAACAACAATGACAACAAAATTACTAACCGATACGGAGTGGAATTCGCCTCCAGTTGCCATTTCACTCCCTGGAAATCTGACAGGTGAGCTGGTGCTTCTAATGACGCCAAACACGCAAGCGAGAGGCTCACTAACCGGAAGTCTTGGTTTCAAGATTGCAGCCAATCTTGAAAATTGTCCATTGTGAAAGGTTTGTGACCTACCATAGACTTTCATATGACGACCAGGAAGTGGGTTTTACTCTCATGAGCCTAAATGAACCGTTGTAATACATTTCAATGCATACTGATACTGATGGGCACTTTCATACTCTGACTCAGAGCAAACCATAATTCACTCACTCATCTTCAACCGCTTACTCCAATTAAGGGTTGCGGGAGGCTGGAGCCTATTCTAACAGTCATACAGCGTGAGGCGGGGTAGACCCTGGAAGGGACGCTAGTCTGTCGCAGGGCCACATTTAAACAAACAAACACATTCACACCGGCACAATTTAAAGTTTTCAATCCACCTAACCTGCAAGTCTTTGGCTGTGGTAGGAAGCCGGAGAACCCGGAGAGAACCCATGCAAACACAGGGAGAACATGCAAACTCCACACAGAAAGGCCACAAGTGGGAATTGAACTCATGGCCTTCTTGCTGTGAGGCAACATTGCTAACCATTAAGCCACCATGTTGCTGCAAACCATAATTTTTTTGTGTATTTATCTAATTATACTGTAGTATATTTTCTCAATATTTTAAGAGTGTGGCACCCTAGTGCCCTCTAGTGATGAGCTGCCAATGACAGTGACACAATTCTTATAATTTCGCATCTGTAAACAACCACA
Organism: Thalassophryne amazonica; assembly: GCF_902500255.1. NCBI lineage: Eukaryota > Metazoa > Chordata > Actinopteri > Batrachoidiformes > Batrachoididae > Thalassophryne > Thalassophryne amazonica. The sequence continues at coordinate 23,476,356 of NC_047110.1, read as the reverse complement.
ATGGAGTTGAAATAAAATAACAAAAATGTAATTGCAATGTGGACTTCCAGCTTTAATGAAAGGGTTTAACAAAAACAATCAAATTAACCATTTAAGGAATTTCATCTCCTTTGTACATTCACCTCCATTTTCACTGGCCATAATTGGACAACATTAATAGAAACATTATTGCTAACAGCAGCATGGTGGCTTAGTGGTTGGCAATTGTTGCCTCACAGCAAGAAGGTCCTGGGATTGAGTTTGCATGTTCTCCCTGTGTTTGGGTGGGTTCCCTCCAGGTGCTTCAGCTTCCTCCCACATCCAAAGACATATAGTGGATCCGAAACTTTAAATTGTCCAAGTGTGTGAATGTGTTTGTCTGTCTATATGTGGCCTTGGGACAGCATGGTGTCCTGTCCAGGTTGTACCTCGGGTCATGCCTTATGGCTGCTGGGATAGGCTCCAGCCCCCCGATGACTCTTATTTGGAGTAAGTGGGTATAGATAATGGATGGATGCATTATTGCTCCTAAAATCATCAGTGATTTTTTTGACACGTCACGTATTCGTCAGGTGATGAATACATGAACATTCAAAAGTTAATGAATGTCTTGGACTTAATTTTTTTAGCCGGTTGTTGAAGAGTGTTCCATGATGCATAACACAAAATGGCTGACGCACATCCAAAATGTCCTTGTAACTATCTGATCTTGACCTAACTGCTTTTCAAAATGGGTGATGCACAAAATGTCCTTGTATTTGGTAAAACTATTAGATCCTTTTACAGATGTCTAATTGATAAAACCATCTGATCTTTTTTATATATGTTTAATTGATAAAACCAAAGTATTCATGTCTATTTGGGAAAAAAAATCAACATGATGGAACACTCCGTTTTTATTGCATGACACACACAAGACACACACAAGATTTTTACATAACAACCATGAACGCACCACGAACAGACAGCACCTATTTTCACTATAATTTGCAGCCATCTCACATAGATACTGATTCAAGCCAGGTTAAGGACCGCCCATATGAGGTTGGCTTAGGCTGAAGTAATAAAAGTTAGAGAACAAATGAAGTTGAAGTTCTTTGTTCCAGGTGTTTGCATGCGACCGGTTCAAGATCCCAGTGCTGAGATAACTCTGTATCGGTGTTTGAAGTCCGTTTCTTGTCCAATTTGTTTTGGAGATCTCACCGTGATAAAATAACCTAGCAGTTGTAATTGGGTGGATTTCCAAAAACTAGAGCCCTGGTTGAACAACAAACATAAAAGTGAACAAGCGTGATAACTCACCAATACGATCGAATCACCACTGAAGTCTTACAAATGGTAAGAATTTATTGAAAGCCAAGAGTGCTGTGCAACCTTGCCCATATTCATAACATGTTTTGCATAAGAGTACAAACATGAGTTCATGCGGTGAACCTTTTTAAAGATAGCCCAACAGGGACTTCACTTTAGTTACATATGGATAAAAAAAATTAAAAAGCTGTATCCATAGGCTGCACAGTTCAAACGTAGCCTGTTGCATCAGCACTCACAATTCACAGTAGACTGGAGCAGGAGAAGGATAAACCCAGTGAATTAAAACTAACTTTCTATACATTACAAGCATATATTGATTCGGTTCAACTCCGTTGTGGCGGTGTACAGAAGCACAACTACTGACAGGCACTGTCCAAATACTTTTGGACTACACTATAAAAAGTTTGCAAGCTGAGCTGTCCATGGTGCTGATCAGATGTGTTGCATATATAAATGTTGGTCATATGTTTTGGGGGTGGGGGGCACTTGATGAATATTGTAAACAATATAAATGTGCCACACACTTTGCCTGAGCAGTTCTGTAATTCATGGCACGATGCCTTAAAAACAAAATTACCTCTCATTTCAAGTCAAGCAGTACAAAGATTATAAATTTAGAGTTTCTTAAATTTAAACTCCATCAGTTGGTGATATCAGACTGTCATTACTGCAGGATCGAACTGTCACATCCACAGGTAGCACTGGTTTAAACAGTAAGCAAAGTACTTCTTTAATTTAGCAACTTTTGTGAGAGCAATTTTATGGGCATCTTTAGCATCCAGATGCTTTTTGTAAGCCAGCTGTGTAACAGGGACAGCACATCCGCACAGGCAGAGGTTTGCACTCTTTGATTGTGTTGCACGGTTGCCTGCACTTTTAGATAAATCACATTGAGTCACACGCAGCTTTTTAGAATTATGCATGCTGTTTCCCATAATGCACACATGCAGCACACATGCTCACATGAACTCTGTAATGTGGGCCTGCAGCCACAACAGGGCACACATCGCAGGAAGGATTAATCAGGATTGTGACAGCTTCACATACCAGGCCACACCGGAATACCTCCAACAGCCCAGGACAACTGGTGCTCTTCTTAGCTCCCTTACTTCTCCTTCATCTCTTACTGTACATATTGCCTTTGAATCTCCTTCAACACCATGTGATGTTGTGGTGCCATGTGGTACAATTCTCTGTGGAAGTGCCTCAGTGTTAAGGATCCCAGCAACTGGAAAAGTCTGTCCAAGTATCACCAGGAAACAGCAGATAGATGGTTTGGGAGGTAGGGAAGGACCGGTTGACTGCCTTGGTGGTTGCCATCCAGGACCCTGGGTGGTTCCATAGTGTGGTGGATGCAGTGATGCACAGTCTCCCACCTAGTATTACTGTGTTATATTAGTTTTTGTGTGACTTAAATGTCACTTACCTTTTCTTGTTACTGGGCATGGCATGATTGCATTCATTCTACACACCTGCCTTGTATTTTGTAATCACTCACCTGTTTACAGTTCTCTCATTGCTTCACTTTAACACTTTGTCAGTCGATAATGGATACCATCCTACATAAAGCTCTCAAATATGAAAGAAATTTAATCTTTTTTGACAGAGTTATACATGTTTGAAAATTCATTCAGTGTTATAGATAGAGATTTTTTTCTAATTTTCCAAGATTTTTCCTGGCTTTGACCTTTTACCTCTGACCTTGAAAATTTAATCAGTTCTTCCCTATCAGGAGATGAATCTTCAGTGAAACTTTCATAACAATATATGAACAATTATAGGCTCCAGGCTGTTCACAAACAAACAGACAGATGACCTCCTCAAACTTTGTTGGCAGAGGTAAAAATATCATTTCCTTTTCAATTGTTACAAAATGTCTTTGGCATAGCAAACACATTTTAACATAAATGCTATTAATTGAACTTCAGGGATGGGTAATGATAAGATTTTATCGATATACGAGGTCTATTAGAAAAGTATCTGACCTTATTATTTTTTTCAAAAACCATATGGATTTGAATCACGTGTGATTACATCAGACATGCTTGAACCCTCGTGGGCATGCGAGAGTTTTTTCACGCCTGTCTGTTACGTCATTCGCCTGTGGGCAGTCTTTGAGTGAGGAGTCGCCCACCCTCTCGTCGTTTTTTCATTGTTTAGGAATGGCTCAGAGACTGCTGCTTTGTTTGATCCAAATTTTTTCAAAACTGTAAGGCACAACTGAGTGGACACCATTCAATAAATTCAGCTGGTTTTCGGTAAAAATTTTAACGGCTGATGAGAGATTTTGGTCTGGTTGAGTCGCCGTAAGGACGGCCCACGGCGCCTGACGGCGATCTGCGCTTTGAGGCGGCAGCGTCTCACCGTTTCAAGTTGAAAACTTCCACATTTCAGGCTCTGTTGACCCAGGAAGTCGTCAGAGAACAGAAAACTTTCAGAAGAAGTCGGCATGAGGAGTTTATTCGGACATACCATTGTTAACGGACATTTTGTAATGAAAGAACGTGCGGGCAGAGTTGCATGTCGGGCCGGACCCGACCGCGGGGGGTCGCGACAGGAAAAACACCTCCGTGTTGGAAACCTTAACGGGCAAGTTGGAACATGCCCAAGCTGTTAAACAATTTCTCAGTTACTCACTTGTTGAAAGCCATCAAAAGCCGCCTGAATTTTACAAATGGTTTTCAACACGGAGGTGTTTTTCCTGTCGCGGCGCACACAGATTTGCCGAGTCGTCACGGAAATGACTCGGCGAATTTGTGCGCACGTCTTTCATTAAAAAATGTCCTTAAACAGTGGAATGTCCGCATAACGTCCTCATGCCGGCCTCTTCTGAATCTTCTCTGTTCTCTCACGACGTCCTGGGTGAATTAAGCCTTAAATTAGGATGTTTTCAGCTCGAAACAGGCCGACAACGGCGCCTGGAAGCGCTGCAGGACGTCCCGCTCCGTGGGAAGTCCTTACACCGACAGAAACACCCCATAATCTCTCATCAGCCGTTAAACTTTTCACCGAAAACCAGCTTAATTTCTCGAATAGTGTTCACTCGGATATCTCTCACAGGTCCAGAAAAAATTTTGATAAAGCAACACGCGCCGTCTCGAGCAGCGTGTGAAACAAAGGAATTCAGCCGAGAGGGCGGGACCACATCTCACTCAAGGCCTGCCCACAGGGAAATGACGTCACTGACACGCATGCGCACGAGGGTTCAAGCATGATTGGTGTAATCGCACGTCATTCAAATCCATATAGTTAAAAAGAAAAATAAAAGGGTCGGTTTATTATCTAATAGACCACGTAAATGCCATTATTGATTCCGCTTATCGATCCGATTCCTTATCGATTCCCTTATCAATGCCTCCTGTGAATTTTCTGTGTACTAAAAGTAGCTTTACAGGTTTTCTATGTCAACAACATTTTATTGAATCTTATAGTAAATAAATATGAAATTGGTCACTGGATCATTGATCTCTGGACATAAATAAAATAAACAAACTCTGTAGTTTTTCTCTAAAACATTTCTTTTCAGACAATTAATTAACACCTCTGAGCTGAGCTCTTGAAGCCGGCTGCGCTGCAAGTCAACATCAATGTAATTCATGAAGAACGCAGAATGTCTCATTTTGGGAGGAAAAAAAAAAACATTTTAGTCTGTTGTAGTTTGTTGTCTGTATTTAGCGTTTGGAAAGAGGTGTCATTTAATTTAAAATGGTGATTCACTTTGAAGTTATTAATTCAGACGGGACTCTAACTTGACTCGGCAGAGAGCGGCGCAGCATTTGGAGCTGTGCGAACGGAACGGAGGACGATTCTCATTTCTTGCCTACAACAAGACAAGAGTCCCAGTTAGTAACTTTAAATCGTACAAAAGTGACTCATGATTACATTTTTAAATGGCTTTGAGAGGGTTTAAGAAGCGGACTTGCCGCTTCTGAAAGACAGCGAAGAAATGAACCAACGAAGCAGTGGGTCAGAGCACTGCTTCGTTGGTTCAAGCTTCAAGAACAGCCACTGCAGAAGCGGTTGATTACAGACCAGCTGCAGGGTCTGCAATCAACATAAAGAAATTATCATTTTCCTGATAAAACACCCTCAAAAACAACGGCTGCTCTGAAGGACCGTTAAGGGAATTGTTAAGCAAAAAGGCTATTGATGTCGGTGGATCGAATCATTTCTTAATGATTCTTGATACCCATCCCTTGCGCCTCCCCCCCCCTGGAAGAACTGTGGTGCCCCCCAGGGGAAGCATGCCTCACAGTTTAAAAATCACTATTTAATTGCATTAGCTAACGTTAATATTCATCCGTTAACAGCTGACAATCTCTTTTAGTAGAACATAAATTGAAATTAGAGATACCACACACTAATTATTTACTATTTGAGGGTGGGGGTGGGGGGGTCTAAAATTGTATTAAAAATTCTACTAGGTATCAATATGGGAAACATATTTTAATATTTACAAATACATAAATGTTTTCAACTACCCAAAGTCTTGTCTTACTTCTTTGTGTGTGTGTGTGTGTGTGTGCGCGCGTGGTGGTTTTGGCGGAGGGTTTGATCCAAGTGTTAAATAGAATGGTCAGACTCCTCCATTATCCCTTGTAATTCAGGCCATGTTGGTCATTGTATGTGTACCTCGCACAATATCAGCACAACATTTCAGCACAGTTGTATCAGAACCTTATAAGTTATGAATTTGAAAAATAAGTAAATAAATAATTTTACATACATACATACACACACACTTGTCCAAAATAAATGATGGATGCTTTTGTTTTCTCAGACTATCGTTACTACATTCCTACATATCTTCACTTTTTGGCATGAAATAATGTCATTGAGGTGCCAAAGTAAGTAGAAATGTTTAAGTTGTGCTCCAAGCATAATGACTTGTTTCAACTCTGTCTGGACACGTTAGACATTATGATGGTGAATAATTGAAGATAAACATGGTGTTTCTCAGAGAAAGCAACATGGCTGTGAATAATACAGTTGGCCTGCTGACAAAGCTGAAGGAAATCCTCAAAGTTCTTTCTCAGAATGGGAACAAAGCTCATTGTCAGAGGATACAGATGCAACTGGGATTACAATGTGGGTATTTAGTGAAATGGCTTGTCAGTATTAATCTGGGATAAGACGTCTTTAGCTCCTCCTGGGTGCTGTAAAAGCCACCTGTTTGGACATGACCTGCTGAATCCTCTTGTTTGATTTTAATTCTGTTTTGCATCAAAGATGTATATAGTTTTTTTTTATTGGCTTTACCAACTGACACAGGAGGGCAGATGATATGTTGAAATTCATAAAGTGTTGAATGGAGTCCAATAAAATTGACCATCAAGAGATAGTCCCTGAATGGTGTTGACTTAAAACTATTATCAAATTCAAATTTATTGACTATTGATATGAATTTGAACAATATAAAAGCCCTCTTAATGGTGCCTACCTTTTCAATAACAAAAGTAAACATTGTCCAAAATAACACATTATTTTAGCTAGCTGGGTCACAGCATATTATAAAATTCTGCACTGTTGTATAAATATTCCAAAGCACTTTTTTTTTTTTTTTTTTTTTGGTCACACCAGATACTGACTGGTATCCCCCCCAATAAAACAAAACTGCACCTTTCAGAGTGGCCTTTTATTGTGGGCAGTCTAAGGCACACCTGTGCACTAATCATGGTGTCTAATCAGCATCTTGATATGGCACACCTGTGAGGTGGGATGGATTATCTCAGCAAAGGAGAAGTGCTCACTATCACAGATTTAGACTGGTTTGTGAACAATATTTGAGGGAAATGGTGATATTGTGTATGTGGAAAAAGTTTTAGATCTTTGAGTTCATCTCATACAAAATGGGAGCAAAACCAAAAGTGTTTGCGTTTATATTTTTGTTGAGTGTATTTTGCTGACAGTTTGCAAATTACTGCAAAGACTAGAAAATACAAACTCATTCCTTTGAACTGATTAGCTTCTTATTCTGGTAGCAAGTAAAGAGCTAGGTAGCTAGCCTAAAACAATGGCTCATTAATTTAGCTATCTTGTTAGCATGTAGCTGGCTTTAAAATAATCTTGTCAAGTTTGTTTGCGACCTCAGTAACATAACATGTATTAATTGCTAATATGTGGCTGCTCCTCAGTTAATAATTTGACTGAATAATTCATAAGTACCATGTATAGGACTTAAGGACATTTAGTGGTGAAGACTGACTGCAACAAAAACATGTCTCATGTCAACCTGAGGTGGCTGACATTTGCCATATTACTGACAATCTATTGTGGCGCTAATACGAGGTGGATTTCCATCACTCTCCAAAATAGTGCATTTTGAAGTAGTGAATTTTTTTTTTTTCAGAAAAAACCCTATCAAATATCAGAAAAAATTTTTCATGGCGGTTTTCCAGGGAATCCAAAAAAGCCATAGTACACAAAAATACAATGGAAACTGCTACTTACAGGTTATTCGATATATATACAGTGGTATGTAAACGTTTGGGCACCCCTCATGATTTCCATGATTTTCCTTTATAAATCATTGGTTGTTTGGATCAGCAATTTCAGTTAAATATATCATATAGCAGACAAACACAGTGATATTTGAGAAGTGAAATGAAGCTCATAGGATTTACAGAAAGTGTGCAATAATTCATTAAACAAAATTAGGCAGGTGCAGAAATTTGGGCACCCCAACAGAAAAAAATACATCAATATTTAGTAGATCCTCCTTTTGCAGAAATAACAGCCTCTAAACACTTCCTATGGCTTCCAATGAGAGTCTGGATTCTGGTTGAAGGTATTTTGGACCATTGTTCTTTCAAAAAAAAAAAAAAAAATCTCAATTTTGTTGGTTTCAGAGCATGGACAGCCCGCTTAAAAATCACACCACAGATTTCAATAATATTCAGGTCTAGGGAGATTGCCATTCTAGAACGTTGTACTTGTTCCTCTGCATGAATGCCTTTATAGATTTTAAGCAGTGTTTAGGATCATTGTCTTGTTGAAAGATCCAGCCCCGGCGCAACTTCAACTTTGTCACTGATTCATGAACATTGTTCTCAAGAATCTGCTGATATTGATTGGAATCGATGTGACCCTCAACTTTAACAAGATTTCCAGTACCTGCACTGGCGACACAGCCACACAGCATGATGGAACCACCTCCAAATTTACTGTCGGTAGCAAGCGTTTTTCTTGGAATACTGTGTCCTTTTTCAGCCATGCATACCGCCCCTTGTTATGTCCAAATAACTCAATTTTAGTTTCATCAGTCCACAGCACCTGTATTCCAAAATGAAGTAGGCTGTCCAAATGTTCTTTAGCATACCTCAAGTGACTCTGTTTGTGGCATATACGCAGAAAAGGCTTCCTCTGCATTATAGCATCATACAGCATCTCTTTGTGCAAAGTGCGCTGTGTAGTTGAATGATGCACAGAGACACTATCTGCAGCAAGATTGTGTTGTAGGTCTTTGGAGCAGGTCTGGGGTTGACTATGACACCATCCTTCACTTCAACTTATCTGAGATTTTTCTTGGCCTGCCACTTCAGGCCTTAACTAGTACTGTGCCTGCGGTCTTCCATTTCCTCACTATGTTCCTCACAGTGGAAACTTGACAGCTGAAATCTCTGACATAGCCTTTTGTATCCTTCCCCTAAACCATGATGTTGAACAGTCTGTTTTCAGATCATTTGAGAGTTATTTAGAGGCTCCCATGTTGCCACTCATTAGAAGAGATGCAAAGAGGCGAAACATTTGCAAATGGCCACTTTAAATACCCTTTCTCATGATTGGATTCACCTGTGTAAGGAGGTTAAGGGTCAATGAGTTTACCAAACCAATTTTGTGTTCCAGTAACACTATGTAACACAATTTTTGTTCCTGGCTTCTAAGTGTTATATTTCAACTGCTTATGTCTGAAGTCTATGGAAAAATGACTACATTCAGCACAAACTTTGATTTTATTTTTTTAATGTTCTAGAAAGTTCTAAAAGTTTCTTGGAATTTCTAGATAATTCTGGAAACTTCTAGGAAATTCTGGACAGTTCTAGCAGTTCAAGAATATTCTAGAAGACTACTCAGTTGTAGTGAAGGCAAATCGAGAATATTCTTGAAAACAGACAAATTTCAAAATATCATTGTCCTGATCACAGAAGCAAAGTTTCTGTGGAATAACAGCTATTTTCTATTTATTTAAGGCATAACAGGTTAGGAAAACACACTGTGTACCCAGGAACAAAACAAAAATAACAATTTGTTACGTAGTGTAATTAGTGGTAAATGTATTCAAATCAATAAACTGACAATGGCGCCCAAATTTATGCACCTGCCTAATTTTGCTTAAATAATTATTGCACACTTCTGTAAATACTAGAAGCTTCATTTCAAAGAAAAATCATGAAAATTATCAGGGGTGCCCAAACGTTTGCATACAACTGTGTGTGTGTGTGTGTATATATATATAGTACAAATAAATCACATGACATTGTAAAACACGTTGTACGTGTGGAAGGTGTAAGAGAAAGCTTGATAAACCTTGTAAGAAATGAAGTTATGACAATGTTGGGCTTGAAGAAACAACAAAATGGCAATATTTAGCAAAACTCACCCATCCTTTGCCATGAGTATTGGAATTACAGTTCTTGTGAAAGCCTTGCTGGAAAGACTGTTATTGGATTTCATCACTCAATGGAAATGATGGAGTTTTGTTGGCATTTTGAAAATATTGCTTATTGTTTTCTGCAAATCTGGAATGGAAATGCAGCTACGGAACCCCTTTTTTGTTGTCTTGGGTGGATTTTCAAAAGCTAGAACCCTGGCTGCTGTGCTGCAAAACTCCACCTAAATGGTACAAACTGTACTTTAAGGTGCTTGTTGGTGATATCTTCATTTCCAAATTGCATGTGGCACCACTTCAAGTAAAATATGACTAATTTAGCCACTTTGTGTTAAGTCATTGTGCTCCATGGTGTCTCCTAGGCTCAGCATTAATTTATTTAAGACTGGGAAACAAGTGTAGGAAAGATAGCGTTGGAGACCAGAGAAGATGAACGTGTGATGGTTGTTCTCAGCTGCAGTGAAACCCTTGAGTGTTGTGATGACTTATTGTAGCTCACATTTTTTTTCTGCTGTTAGCCTCAGGGCTAATGCAGTCACTGAAAAATGTGCGAGGGCAGCCGCCACGTCACTGTCGGCTTTGTACTGTCACCCACAAATAGGCTTCACTGAATGTACTTTATTAAAAAAGAAAAAAACTTTTTGAAAACATCTTTGTTTAATTGCATAATCTATTTATCCTATTGGATTATTTTCAAATTCAGTTTGGTTTTATTTCAAATAATAGTTACAGATATTGATTTACTACATTTAAAAAAAAAGTCTTTTGTTTTAGAAATGCAGAAATCCATGGCTTTGTTTGTATTCTAACTTATTAAAATAATGACATCTTCCTATTGCCACTGTTAAACATACACTATGCTGTCACTGTGGCACAGCGTCATGTTTACCTAGTGGGGAAGAAAAAAAATGCAAGTCAGGCTGTATAACATTAGTTTCAATGATTTGTTGCAACTGTAGAGTGTGTACATTAAAATATACTAAAACCACTGCATGAGTTGGGGGTGGGGGTGCATGAGTGAATTGGCTGGTTCCTCCATCCCAGCCAGCTTGTGCAAGCAATAACTCAAAAATAATAAATGCTATCATCTTGTAACTTTCCAAATCAAAAGAGCACATAATGTGGGTGGAATGATTACAACTCCAAATCAGAAAAGGCTGGAATGGTATGGAAAAAACAAACAACCCCCCCCCCTTTGACTTCTGTTTGATTACAGACACTATGAACCCAAGCTATTTCATGTTTTGTGTGGTCATCTTCATTTCATTTGATAATATACAACCATTCCCACATGTAAGGCCTGCAACACATTGCAACCCCCCCCCCCCCACAACAACAACAACAACAACAACAAACAAAACAAAACAACAACAAAAAACTGTTGAGACCGGGACACAGCTATTTGCAATCATAACTTAGTACAAACCTGTATTCACGAAAGGTGGACTTTGAAGAGCAAAGATGGGTAGAGGATCTCCAGTTTGTCAGCAAGTGCATGAGAAAATTACTGAAGGGTTTAAAATCCATGTTCCTCAAAGAAAGATGGGAAGGGATTTGTATATTTCTCCCTCTAAAAGCATAATATGAAACACTTCAAACAATCTGGAGGAAATGATTTTTCCTATAAGATGCTGACGTGACTTTTTATGAATTGGGCCTCTTCCCTGCACGTGCATTATAATACAGACTGTGGTCTTCTGCAAATAGATGTTCAGATTGTCATCTGGTCGGTGGTGGGACTGACCATAGCTGAAAGAAAAGCAGCTGCAAAAACAGCATTCTCCTCTGCTTTCATCTTCAGCATTCCAGCTGTTCAAGACGGCCTGAAGAATATACATTTGTGCAGCACATAGCAGTTTGTAGATGGATACTTTTTGGGGGGTTGGTAGGGTCCCTTTATTCAGAGAGTAGCGTCAGCTTAGAACATGGCACCATTTTGGGGCCAATTGTGCTGAACTACTGAATGAAACTTTTATGTTTTCAACATTTTTTAAAATCATTTAACCACATACAGCAACACATCCAGGTACAGGTGCTATCAAAATAAATATACTACAAATAGTTCATTTACCATTTATGATGATTTATTTAATTAATTTAAAACCTGATTTATGCAGTTGCTGCTCTTTAGCTCTGTGTCATGGAATGATGTGCGGGACCGTTTTAAAGTTCTCCGTCACTGGATTTTGCTTTATTATGGATTAATTTGACCCTCAACAAGCTTTTCTTTCCACAATCATCACCTCTAATTCAAAGGGAAGCTGTACAATCTCATCTTTTTCCAACTCTGTGTTGTAAAGTTGCGAACTTTTCTGCCAAACGTATGTGACCTTCAGTGTTGCCACAGTTACTTTGAAAAAGTAATCCAATTACTGATTACTCCTTGAAAAAGCAACTTAGTTACTTTACTGATTACTCAATTGTAAAAGTAACTAAGTTAGATTACTAGTTACTTTTTTAGTTACTTTCCCCAGCTGCCAACAACAACCCTCTGCCACCTCAACATGACAGTGATATTTGTTTTGCCAAAACTCGCTTTATAGTCACGCTTTCTTGACTTATTTAACTGTTCAACAGTTAAATATGAAGTCACAGTTAAATAAGAGGTAACAGTAAAACTTGCAGTTTCTAACCTACATTGTTTATAAATGTAACTATTAAATTCTTTCTAACATTTTTCTAACATTTAAATTCTCTCTAAACATTTTACTTGTCAAAATTATTATTATTACAAGTAGTATTAGTAGTTGTAGTAAAAAAAAGGCTTAAAAACTGGACCTTTAATCTAGGGGTGTTCGGGGGGGGCACATCCCTGCCCCACGCCCCCATTCCATCTGGATTCGCCCCTGTTTTGGCGTTTGAGCACAAAGAATGGATAACATTTATTTATGCAGAAAACATGACCTGATTTACAGGTAAGAAAGTTTTATTGCGTTTTCACATCATGTGGTCCTCAGAAAGAGAGTTTAGGTGCATTTGAGTTGAAAATAGTGTTAGTTGTTGACGCGTCGCGGAGGATCAGTTGTTTTTAACCAGCAGATACGGAGCGGCTCAGCTCAGAATTCTAAATAAAGGAGAAAAAAAAGCATAAAAATATTTGTAAAGCTCAGTGCAGGTGTGCTGTTGTCACCGTGCTTTAAGAGGTGAGGACGAGCTGCTGCAGAAAACTGCGGATGAAAAGCTCACAGCTCTCTTAAAGTGGGCAGTTCAGTCGAACCCTGACCTCCTGCCCACGGACCAAGTTTAATGCTGCTATCGACCCACAATGCAAAAATAATAGTAACGCACAATGACTTGGAGAAGTAACTTTAATCTGATTACTGATTTGGAAAGATTAACGCGTTAGATTACTCGTTACTAACAAAAGTGGTTAGAGTAATGCGTACTAAGTAACGTGTTACCGGCATCACTGGTGACCTTGAAATGTAATCAGCGTGCGCACTGCAAAAACTGTTAAAATATGATGGCAGACGGAGGAGTGAAACAGAAAAGTGTCAAATCACAGCCTTTTGTGTCAGATTTAACAGGTGCACGTCCAGGCTGCGGGTCCGAGTCTGAGCACGGTGTGAAAAAATAAACTTTCGGGCTTTTAATCATGGAAATGACTCCGGTCCCACTTTCCTTGAATCGGCGAGTGTCAGAGCTCTGAATTTTAATTTGTACCTCTGCTACTCTGTCCGGGGTTTTTAAGGGAAATACTATATTGCAATCAGATGGGATGTTTTATGAAAATCCGTCATACAAAATCTGTTATATACGGTGTTTATAACATGGAAAACAATACAAACAATTTGGGACTTTTTTGTTTGGTGACTGTGGATATCTGGTTTATACAATGATGGTTTAGGTGAGTTTACTGCACATGGGACTAAACAATAAATTTCTCTCTCAAAGCTTTGAGATGAATTCGCTTCCATTCCACACGTCTGACTTTATTTTCCTAAATTTTTATTCTGTTTGGATCTGAAGGGAATCTGTACATCTTGAAGCCCTTGCTGTGTCTATTTGTGCCTCCAAATGCACAACAACTCGGCATTTTCAGTGATTAAATAAATCAAACAGCTGGATTTACACGTAGACAGATTAACAGCGAATGCTATTTTAGCCCCAAGATGACACCATGAGTCACGTGACCTTTTTTTTGACCCGTCATGTCGCTGCTCTCTGAATTAAGGGACTCTAGAGTGTGGTAGTAGTACCCTCTACAGCTGTATGATGTGAGCTGGACAGAGCAGTTGCACTTTCTTTTGATTTCGATGAGGTCACCGGAGACACGTTACAATGGCAGAGACGTGATTCTGCACACTGATGTCATGGCACGAGTGCTTAGTGCACTCAAAAAACTGACTCATTGGATTGGATTTCCATCGAATAAATATAGTCTTAACTAAGTTCAATTAAGTTATCTTGCATGGATGTGCATTATTTGAGTTGGAGCTATGTATATTTATTAGATGAAAATCCTGCTCATAATTGGATTAAATTCATCCAGTGAGTCATTTTTAAAACAAATTTCCTGGTTCAAAACTGCTTGTTCTCCATGTAATGTGGAGCTGCATCACAGAAGACCAACCTGTGTAAAATGTGTGCCTCATGGTCATCACAGCATATCCATCTGGATCCTCTGTGATGACCATGAGCAACATAGGAGGATCTAAGAGGAAGCACTGACTCTGCTCAGTGATATGTACTAACCTTTTTTTTTTTTTGCATCAGAATAAAAGGTGATGATTGGAGCATTTGACTTCACAGGTGATAAAAAAACAAAAAACAAATCACCATCTTTGGATCATAAAATATCTATATGTACATACATTGGAGATAACATGAAATATCAAAGAGGACAAACCTGGACGTAAGTAGCAGAAGTAATATTTCTTTTCCAAAGACAGAAACCTTTCTTTGCTGAGCACATTTCAAACACACAAAAAGTAAAAGTATTGAGAAAATTATTGAAAAGAAAAATATCATCACTTGCCCTGGAGGGCGATCGAGGTTCTGTCTCCCTTTGGGCGGCTGCCCTGTACTGTCAAATACAACTAGGGCTGAAACGATTCGTCAAGTAACTCGAATAATTCGATTACAAAAACTGCTCGAGGCAAATTTTGTGCCTCGAAGCTTCTTTTAACGTTGTAGTACATATGCCAGGTCTGTGTGTGGCGCTGTAACATCCCCAGAAAAAAAAACAGAAGAAGACTAGAGCGTGACAAACAGAGTAAAATAAAGCCTTTTAAGAGAAAGAGGGTCCACTGTGATCATCTGAAATAGATTTACTGTGCATTTAAAGCAAAGAGAAAAACACGGTCCACTTGACGTGGGAAGTGACTATTGACCACAACACCATCCCCGGCTACACTGACAAACAGCATAAGTCCAGTCTTTCTTCTGTGTTTCACTTTTTAATGTTTGCTTCTTTGGGCAACACACGTTTCACAACACGGTAACTTAAATAAAATAATAATAAAAAAAAAACTGACTGCGTGGCTTGCATGTTAAATCTCCAGCTGAAATGCATCTGCTGAATCTCAAAGAGAGATAAAAAAAAAACGCAGGGACCCAGTCCACCAACCTTTGTATATTTTACAAGCTGGAGAAAACAAAACAAAGCCACATCCCATCACCATTTCAGCAAAATGTCAACACATTGGCGCAGTACTATTGGGCCATTGCTTAGTAGACTATTGATGATGTTTAAAAATGCAAAAGTACTGTTATTCGATTACTCGATTAATCGCCAGAATAATCGATAGACTACTCGATTACTAAAATAATCAATAGCTGCAGCCCTAAATACAACCATTGTGATTAAGGATTGTGTGGCTTTGGTGCAGCACAGGGCTGCATCTTAAGAACCCTTCTCTTTTCAGTTTTTTCCCCCACAGCTGCTTATTTCCACTTCTCCAACACACGATGACGTTTGACAATTGGACCTTGCCCAAGGGCCTTTAGACCTTGCCAAGGGCCCTTTGGCAAGGTCCTTAAAACCCAAGTTGCTCCCGGTGTGTGGTGAGCGCCTTGCATGGCAGCACCCTGACATCAGTGTGTGAGAATGGGTGAATGCGAGGCATCATTGTAAAGCGCTTTGAGCTTCTGATTCAGATGGAAAAGTGCTATATAAATGCAGTCCATTTACCATTTCCGATGATGTCACAAGTTGTGGGGCTGATACTGTACGACTAGATCGTATACATGTCAAATACAAAATCTGAGTGGCTCTTGATAAGAATTTAGGTCTGAACATGACAAAAAACAAGGTTTTTAAACTGTGAAGGTCACACCATCATTGTTTCATGTGAGCGAGAGTATTTTGACAGCATTAAGAAGACGTGATCTAAAATCCATTCTTTGCTTAAAAGTGAGTAGCAGTGACGTTCTCCACAGTTTGGATAATGTTTCAGTAAGTAGTTACATTTAATACTGTATTATATTCTGTGCTGAATGTGTTATAATTTTATCTTCTGTATTCTTAAATGAAGTTGAGTTCAGGGGCGGATCCATAGAGGTGCTGTGGTGGTGGATGGGGGGGTGGGGGGGTTGAAAATTGAAGTGATGTTTGATTATTCATTGCTTTGGACTGAACTTTAACATTTGAAATATTCTAAATATCCTGTGTAATTATGTCTACATCCCTTCAAATAGAAAATATATACTAGTTAAAAAAAAAAAATTCATATAGTTTAGAACAACAAAAATCATCTAAAAACAATATCAAATCAAATCAATTTTATTTATATAGCTCCAAATCACAACAAACAGTTGCCCCAAGGGCTTTATATTGTAAGGCAAAAGCCATACAATAATTACGGAAAAACCCCAACGGTCAAAACGACCCCCTGTGAGCAAGTACTTGGCGACAGTGGGAAGGAAAAACTCCCTTTTAACAGGAAGAAACCTCCAGCAGAACCAGGCTCAGGGAGGGGCAGTCTTCTGCTGGGACTGGTTGGGGCTGAGGGGGAGAACCAGGAAAAAGACATGCTGTGGAAGAGAGCAGAGATCAATCACTAATGATTAAATGCAGAGTGGTGCATGAAACACAATATACAAGTAATCTGATACATTACACCAGAAAAAAAACATGCAAAAAGCCCTAAAGGCATAAAAGGGCTAATTATCAATTCCACATGTCAATTTTTGATTGTTTCTCTCGACACTCGATCAAAATATTATTTATGTCTCAAATGTTAAAATGTAGGTCGTCACCGCTCACATGTACTTTTTGCTTTTCAACACAATGTTTCTTATAAAACATATTTAGTGTGAAATTATTATAATTGGTTAGGTTTTATTTATTATGAGCTGTTGTGTAACTATATGCATATTTTATATAGTCTATCTTGCATTGAAATTTCAAAAAAGTATTGGTTCAGCACAGTTTAGGCACGAACACTGTTGTAAAAGTCTCATTTATCACCATTATCACAAAAAAAAAAAAAAAAAAAAACGACTGCAGTTGTTTATACGTCATTGTGTTCTGTGTATGTCTATTTAATCTCAGAGTGACAGATGAAACAGGCTGGTTTAAAGAAGGGTGGATTGCAGTAGGAGCACTGGGTATCTGCTGATTGTGTGTCAGTGACAAATAGTTTACATATCTCACAAGCCAGGTAGGAGGGCCCATTTGAAGAATTTAGCTGCAGGTCTGGTCATTACTTCTAAAATGTCTG
This sequence comes from Thalassophryne amazonica, assembly GCF_902500255.1. Classification (NCBI taxonomy): domain Eukaryota; kingdom Metazoa; phylum Chordata; class Actinopteri; order Batrachoidiformes; family Batrachoididae; genus Thalassophryne; species Thalassophryne amazonica. The sequence continues at coordinate 23,458,791 of NC_047110.1, read as the reverse complement.
GATGACCCCAGTCTTCAATAACATCCTTAAAGAAAACAATGACACTTTGGAATTTCAAGAAATTTCGTGGCTCAGTGAAACTCTGTAATATGACATTGTTGTGTTAAAGCATATGTGGAATTTGTTGCTACCTGCACAATGTGGACTACTTAGGAGATTCGTAGAATGCCCTCACTGACGAGGGTTTCTACCTACCGTGGACTGGGTGTTGGAAACACATGGTCCTTTTAAGCTACCCAGTGTTGACTTTGGTCTTCAATGTTTTTTTTCAATGGTTTACTCTGTGTGGTTGCCATGAAGTAGATAAATGTATATGTGTACTGTATTTGTGTTAGCTACAAGTGTGTACGGTGTGCCAGGAAAAATAACAAGCACAAGGAGGGAGTTAGTCAACAAGGGCAACTTCTGCATTTCTAGGGGGCTGCGGTTTGGGTCTGGCATTACCACTGCACAGAATCTTAACACAGAGTAGTATAGCAGCATGTGGTTTATGCTGGACTGTACAAATGAAGTATTCATCATTTTTGGCGCGTGCATCATTAGTTTTGATATGAGATTTACAGACCCTGTGGTAGCTCCACGTGTCTATCTGATGAGAGACAAAATGCTTAAATTGAACTTTGTTTGAGCTGTGATTTTTCTATCACTGTTCAAAAACCTAGATGAGATAGATGATGATAGATGAGTCAATCTACTGCAGTTTCTTTAAAAAACCTAAATACAATAAATGTTATCGTATTATATGTCTCATCTATATACATAAAGGGTTACAATCTGTCTGTCTGTTTGGGATATACTCACAAACTATAATATGTAGCCCTAAAAACTATATATATTTCTGAATCCTCATGACATGGGGAACAAACTGGTGCCATTTGTTGGAAAGTGTAGTGACACGGACCCACAACAGGGGCGTAAATGAACGGACAATGGAAGGAGTCAAATTATAACACTTTACTGTTGTGAATGTCACAACCAAACACAGCAGATTCAGAATGTGCAACAGTCAATTAATAAAGGTGTCGGTGTGGGCAGGCTCGACGATAAGAGACCGCCGTCTGGAAACGAACCGGAACCACACGATTTCCAGTGCGGTGAAACTCACACTTCTCGCCCTTCACAAACAACCGGTTCTCCAACAACCACTGCAGGACCTGACGTACATGCCGTACATGGGTCTCAGGGTCCAGAGAAAAGATGAGTGTATCATCCAGATATACGAAGACGAATCGTGCAGGAGTCCCGCAAGACGTCATTAACCAAAGCTTGGAACGTCGCGGGGGCGTTAGTGAGGCCGAACGGCATGACCAGGTACTCAAAATGACCTAACGGGGTGTTAAATGCCATCTTCCATTCATCTCCTTCCGGATCCGAACTAGGTGGTATGCGTTCCTAAGATCCAACTTTGTGAAGATTTTGGCTCCATGCAGGGGGGTGAACACTGAATCCAACAAAGGCAATGGGTATCGTTGCGAACCGTGATCTCGTTCAGCCCCCGATAATCAATGCATGGACGAAGACCGCCATCTTTTTTTCCCACAAAAAAGAAACCCGCTCCCATCGGAGAGGTGGAGTTACGGATCAGCCCGGCAGCTAAGGAGTCCCGGATGTAGGTCTCCATCGATTCGCGCTCAGGTCGGGAGAGGTTGTACAGCCTGCTGGACGGGAACCCCAACGCCTGGCAACAAATCGATGGCACAATCATATGGACGGTGCGGGGGAAGAGTGAGTGCCCGATCCTTGCTAAAAAAAGATCGTGGTACTCAACCGGCACCGCCGACAGATTGGGGGGAACTTGGACCTGCTCCTTAGCCTGGGAACCAGGAGGAACCGAGGATCCCAAACACATCCGATGGCAGGTTTCGCTCCACTGTACCACCACCCCGGACGGCCAATCAATCCAGGGATTGTGTTTCAACATCCAGGGGAACCCCAGAATCACACGGGAGGTAGAAGGAGTCACAAAAAACTCAATCTCCTCCATATGATTCCCTGACACTACCAGAGTTACTGGTGGTATCTTGTGTGAGTAAAGGGAGTAGGGTGCCATCTAGTGCTCGCACCTGCAATGGTGTAGGTAGCGCCACCAGAGGGAGCCCTACCTCCCTGGCCCATCTGCTGTCTAACAGATTCCCTTCTGACCCTGTGTCTACCAGTGCTGAGGCCTGAAGGGTTAAATCCCCACTAAGGATTGTAACTGGGAGTCGTGCGGCAATATTGTGTGTCCCACGTGAATTTTTTGGCCCACCCTAAGCCCAGTCTCTAGGGGCGGGCGTTGGTGTTTAACCGTTCGGGGCAATCGCTCAATTGATGCTCCATTGAGCCACAAACAAAACACGCCCCGCGTGGAAACCTTCTCTGTCTATTAGGTGGTCTAAATGTGGCCCTGCTCGTGTCCATAGCTTCGTCAGCAGGGGAGCTGTCGCCCCACGGGACGTAGAGGCCAGGGAGCGTGGGAAGGGCGGACCTTTCTCGGACCCGGAAGGAAGAGGGACGGCGCGCGCCCAGCCACGTTCTTCGTCTCGTTCCCGACGGCGTTCCTCCAACCGATTGTCTAACCTATAACGAGATCAATAAGCCCATCTAATTCCCGCGGTTCATCCTTGGCCACTAGGTGCTCCTTTAGAACTGACGACAGTCCGTTTACAAAGGCGGCGCGGAGCGCAGCGTTATTCCAGCCGGACCTCGCAGCTGCGATGCGGAAGTCGACTGCATAAGCGGCTGCGCTCCGGCGTCCCTGTCTCATCGACAGCAGCACGGTTGAAGCGGTCTCTCCCCTGTTAGGGTGATCAAACACAGTTCTGAACTCCCTCACAAACCCAGTGTATGTGTGAAGGAGCCGTGAATTTTGCTCCCAAAGCGCCGTAGCCCAAGCGCGTGCCTCTCCCCGAAGCAGTGATCACATAAGCTATTTTGCTTGCGTCTGACGCGTACATGACGGGACGTTGTGCGAAGACGAGTGAACACTGCATAAGAAAGTCCACGCACATCTCCACACAACCTCCGTACGGCTCAGGAGGGCTTATGTATGCTTCAGGGGATGGTGGGAGGGGTTGTTGAACCACCACTGGAACATTAATATCTAGCACAGGATCGACAGGAGGAGAGCTGCAGCAGCGCCCTGAGCACTCGCCGCCACTTGCGCGAGAGAGCCTCCACCCTGCGGTTCAGCAGGATGTTTTGCTCGGCTATTTGATCCATTCGAGCCGTAAAGGCGGTGAGAATATGCTGTAGCTCACCAATCACGCCTCCTGCAGATGCCTGCGCTCCCTGCTCTCCCATTGGTCGTTCAACAGCCTGGTGACGCCCCTCGGAGTCCATGACGCTGGCCGAGATATCCTGTTGGGAAAGTGTAGTGACACGGACCCACAACAGGGGGCGTAAATGAACGGACAATGGAAGGAGTCAAATTATAACACTTTACTGTTGTGAATGTCACAACCAAACACAGCAGATTCAGAATGTGCAACAGTCAATTAATAAAGGTGTCGTGTGGGCAGGCTTGACGATAAGAGACGCCCATCTGGAAACGAACCGGAACCACACGATTTCCACCGCCACCTGAACCCGAGGAATACCGGAGCCGCCAAGTCCCGGAGTCCCCAGGTGGCCACCTTCCCGACGTGTTGGATCTGGTACTGCTGGCAGAAAGCAAAAGACAGTCAAAGGGTGGGTGTGTGAACACCCAGTAACAATGGTGGGAATGCCACCTCCACCTCTCACTCAACACGTTGCAGCGGTCTCAGATGAAAGAGCGCCGTCTTGCACAGCCTCCGCAAAAACTACCGGTTCTCCTGCGAACACTCACAATAACAGATTTTTTGGTAAAACTATTAGATCCTTTTACAGATGTCTAATTGATAAAACCATCTGATCTTTTTTATATATGTTTAATTGATAAAACCAAAGTATTCATGTCTATTTGGGAAAAAAAATCAACATGATGGAACACTCCGTTTTTATTGCATGACACACACAAGACACACACAAGATTTTTACATAACAACCATGAACGCACCACGAACAGACAGCACCTATTTTCACTATAATTTGCAGCCATCTCACATAGATACTGATTCAAGCCAGGTTAAGGACCGCCCATATGAGGTTGGCTTAGGCTGAAGTAATAAAAGTTAGAGAACAAATGAAGTTGAAGTTCTTTGTTCCAGGTGTTTGCATGCGACCGGTTCAAGATCCCAGTGCTGAGATAACTCTGTATCGGTGTTTGAAGTCCGTTTCTTGTCCAATTTGTTTTGGAGATCTCACCGTGATAAAATAACCTAGCAGTTGTAATTGGGTGGATTTCCAAAAACTAGAGCCCTGGTTGAACAACAAACATAAAAGTGAACAAGCGTGATAACTCACCAATACGATCGAATCACCACTGAAGTCTTACAAATGGTAAGAATTTATTGAAAGCCAAGAGTGCTGTGCAACCTTGCCCATATTCATAACATGTTTTGCATAAGAGTACAAACATGAGTTCATGCGGTGAACCTTTTTAAAGATAGCCCAACAGGGACTTCACTTTAGTTACATATGGATAAAAAAAATTAAAAAGCTGTATCCATAGGCTGCACAGTTCAAACGTAGCCTGTTGCATCAGCACTCACAATTCACAGTAGACTGGAGCAGGAGAAGGATAAACCCAGTGAATTAAAACTAACTTTCTATACATTACAAGCATATATTGATTCGGTTCAACTCCGTTGTGGCGGTGTACAGAAGCACAACTACTGACAGGCACTGTCCAAATACTTTTGGACTACACTATAAAAAGTTTGCAAGCTGAGCTGTCCATGGTGCTGATCAGATGTGTTGATATATAAATGTTGGTCATATGTTTTGGGGGTGGGGGGCACTTGATGAATATTGTAAACAATATAAATGTGCCACACACTTTGCCTGAGCAGTTCTGTAATTCATGGCACGATGCCTTAAAAACAAAATTACCTCTCATTTCAAGTCAAGCAGTACAAAGATTATAAATTTAGAGTTTCTTAAATTTAAACTCCATCAGTTGGTGATATCAGACTGTCATTACTGCAGGATCGAACTGTCACATCCACAGGTAGCACTGGTTTAAACAGTAAGCAAAGTACTTCTTTAATTTAGCAACTTTTGTGAGAGCAATTTTATGGGCATCTTTAGCATCCAGATGCTTTTTGTAAGCCAGCTGTGTAACAGGGACAGCACATCCGCACAGGCAGAGGTTTGCACTCTTTGATTGTGTTGCACGGTTGCCTGCACTTTTAGATAAATCACATTGAGTCACACGCAGCTTTTTAGAATTATGCATGCTGTTTCCCATAATGCACACATGCAGCACACATGCTCACATGAACTCTGTAATGTGGGCCTGCAGCCACAACAGGGCACACATCGCAGGAAGGATTAATCAGGATTGTGACAGCTTCACATACCAGGCCACACCGGAATACCTCCAACAGCCCAGGACAACTGGTGCTCTTCTTAGCTCCCTTACTTCTCCTTCATCTCTTACTGTACATATTGCCTTTGAATCTCCTTCAACACCATGTGATGTTGTGGTGCCATGTGGTACAATTCTCTGTGGAAGTGCCTCAGTGTTAAGGATCCCAGCAACTGGAAAAGTCTGTCCAAGTATCACCAGGAAACAGCAGATAGATGGTTTGGGAGGTAGGGAAGGACCGGTTGACTGCCTTGGTGGTTGCCATCCAGGACCCTGGGTGGTTCCATAGTGTGGTGGATGCAGTGATGCACAGTCTCCCACCTAGTATTACTGTGTATTAGTTTTTGTGTGACTTAAATGTCACTTACCTTTTCTTGTTACTGGGCATGGCATGATTGCATTCATTCTACACACCTGCCTTGTATTTTGTAATCACTCACCTGTTTACAGTTCTCTCATTGCTTCACTTTAACACTTTGTCAGTCGATAATGGATACCATCCTACATAAAGCTCTCAAATATGAAAGAAATTTAATCTTTTTTGACAGAGTTATACATGTTTGAAAATTCATTCAGTGTTATAGATAGAGATTTTTTTCTAATTTTCCAAGATTTTTCCTGGCTTTGACCTTTTACCTCTGACCTTGAAAATTTAATCAGTTCTTCCCTATCAGGAGATGAATCTTCAGTGAAACTTTCATAACAATATATGAACAATTATAGGCTCCAGGCTGTTCACAAACAAACAGACAGATGACCTCCTCAAACTTTGTTGGCAGAGGTAAAAATATCATTTCCTTTTCAATTGTTACAAATGTCTTTGGCATAGCAAACACATTTTAACATAAATGCTATTAATTGAACTTCAGGGATGGGTAATGATAAGATTTTATCGATATACGAGGTCTATTAGAAAAGTATCTGACCTTATTATTTTTTTTCAAAACCCATATGGATTTGAATCACGTGTGATTACATCAGACATGCTTGAACCCTCGTGGGCATGCGAGAGTTTTTTTCACGCCTGTCTGTTACGTCATTCGCCTGTGGGCAGTCTTTGAGTGAGGAGTCGCCCACCCTCTCGTCGTTTTTTCATTGTTTAGGAATGGCTCAGAGACTGCTGCTTTGTTTGATCCAAATTTTTTCAAAACTGTAAGGCACAACTGAGTGGACACCATTCAATAAATTCAGCGGTTTTCGGTAAAAATTTTAACGGCTGATGAGAGATTTTGGTCTGGTTGAGTCGCCGTAAGGACGGCCCACGGCGCCTGACGGCGATCTGCGCTTTGAGGCGGCAGCGTCTCACCGTTTCAAGTTGAAAACTTCCACATTTCAGGCTCTGTTGACCCAGGAAGTCGTCAGAGAACAGAAAACTTTCAGAAGAGTCGGCATGAGGAGTTTATTCGGACATACCATTGTTACGGACATTTTGTAATGAAAGAACGTGCGGGCAGAGTTGCATGTCGGGCCGGACCCGACCGCGGGGGGGTCGCGACAGGAAAAACACCTCCGTGTTGGAAACCTTAACGGGCAAGTTGGAACATGCCCAAGCTGTTAAACAATTTCTCAGTTACTCACTTGTTGAAAGCCATCAAAAGCCGCCTGAATTTTACAAATGGTTTTCAACACGGAGGTGTTTTTCCTGTCGCGGCGCACACAGATTTGCCGAGTCGTCACGGAAATGACTCGGCGAATTTGTGCGCACGTCTTTCATTAAAAAATGTCCTTAAACAGTGGAATGTCCGCATAACGTCCTCATGCCGGCCTCTTCTGAATCTTCTCTGTTCTCTCACGACGTCCTGGGTGAATTAAGCCTTAAATTAGGATGTTTTCAGCTCGAAACAGGCCGACAACCGGCGCCTGGAAGCGCTGCAGGACGTCCCGCTCCGTGGGAAGTCCTTACTACACCGACAGAAACACCCCATAATCTCTCATCAGCCGTTAAACTTTCACCGAAAACCAGCTTAATTTCTCGAATAGTGTTCACTCGGATATCTCTCACAGGTCCAGAAAAAATTTTGATAAAGCAACACGCGCCGTCTCGAGCAGCGTGTGAAACAAAGGAATTCAGCCGAGAGGGGCGGGACCACATCTCACTCAAGGCCTGCCCACAGGGAAAATGACGTCACTGACACGCATGCGCACGAGGGTTCAAGCATGATTGGTGTAATCGCACGTCATTCAAATCCATATAGTTAAAAAGAAAAATAAAAGGGTCGGTTTATTATCTAATAGACCACGTAAATGCCATTATTGATTCCGCTTATCGATCCGATTCCTTATCGATTCCCTTATCAATGCCTCCTGTGAATTTTCTGTGTACTAAAAGTAGCTTTACAGGTTTTCTATGTCAACAACATTTTATTGAATCTTATAGTAAATAAATATGAAATTGGTCACTGGATCATTGATCTCTGGACATAAATAAAAATAAACAAACTCTGTAGTTTTTCTCTAAAACATTTCTTTTCAGACAATTAATTAACACCTCTGAGCTGAGCTCTTGAAGCCGGCTGCGCTGCAAGTCAACATCAATGTAATTCATGAGAACGCAGAATGTCTCATTTTGGGAGGAAAAAAAAAAACATTTTAGTCTGTTGTAGTTTGTTGTCTGTATTTAGCGTTTGGAAAGAGGTGTCATTTAATTTAAAATGGTGATTCACTTTGAAGTTATTAATTCAGACGGGACTCTAACTTGACTCGGCAGAGAGCGGCGCAGCATTTGGAGCTGTGCGAACGGAACGGAGGACGATTCTCATTTCTTGCCTACAACAAGACAAGAGTCCCAGTTAGTAACTTTTAAATCGTACAAAAGTGACTCATGATTACATTTTTAAATGGCTTTGAGAGGGTTTAAGAAGCGGACTTGCCGCTTCTGAAAGACAGCGAAGAAATGAACCAACGAAGCAGTGGGTCAGAGCACTGCTTCGTTGGTTCAAGCTTCAACAGCCACTGCAGAAGCGGTTGATTACAGACCAGCTGCAGGGTCTGCAATCAACATAAAGAAATTATCATTTTCCTGATAAAACACCCTCAAAAACAACGGCTGCTCTGAAGGACCGTTAAGGGAATTGTTAAGCAAAAAGGCTATTGATGTCGGTGGATCGAATCATTTCTTAATGATTCTTGATACCCATCCCTTGCGCCTCCCCCCCCCCTGGAAGAACTGTGGTGCCCCCCAGGGGAAGCATGCCTCACAGTTTAAAAATCACTATTTAATTGCATTAGCTAACGTTAATATTCATCCGTTAACAGCTGACAATCTCTTTTAGTAGAACATAAATTGAAATTAGAGATACCACACACTAATTATTTACTATTTGAGGGTGGGGGTGGGGGGGTCTAAAATTGTATTAAAAATTCTACTAGGTATCAATATGGGAAACATATTTTAATATTTACAAATACATAAATGTTTTCAACTACCCAAAGTCTTGTCTTACTTCTTTGTGTGTGTGTGTGTGTGTGTGTGTGCGGTGGTTTTGGCGGAGGGTTTGATCCAAGTGTTAAATAGAATGGTCAGACTCCTCCATTATCCCTTGTAATTCAGGCCATGTTGGTCATTGTATGTGTACCTCGCACAATATCAGCACAACATTTCAGCACAGTTGTATCAGAACCTTATAAGTTATGAATTTGAAAAATAAGTAAATAAATAATTTTACATACATACATACACACACACTTGTCCAAAATAAATGATGGATGCTTTTGTTTTCTCAGACTATCGTTACTACATTCCTACATATCTTCACTTTTTGGCATGAAATAATGTCATTGAGGTGCCAAAGTAAGTAGAAAATGTTTAAGTTGTGCTCCAAGCATAAATGACTTGTTTCAACTCTGTCTGGACACGTTAGACATTTATGATGGTGAATAATTGAAGATAAACATGGTGTTTCTCAGAGAAAGCAACATGGCTGTGAATAATACAGTTGGCCTGCTGACAAAGCTGAAGGAAATCCTCAAAGTTCTTTCTCAGAATGGGAACAAAGCTCATTGTCAGAGGATACAGATGCAACTGGGATTACAATGTGGGTATTTAGTGAAATGGCTTGTCAGTATTAATCTGGGATAAGACGTCTTTAGCTCCTCCTGGGTGCTGTAAAAGCCACCTGTTTGGACATGACCTGCTGAATCCTCTTGTTTGATTTTAATTCTGTTTTGCATCAAAGATGTATATAGTTTTTTTTTTATTGGCTTTACCAACTGACACAGGAGGGCAGATGATATGTTGAAATTCATAAAGTGTTGAATGGAGTCCAATAAAATTGACCATCAAGAGATAGTCCCTGAATGGTGTTGACTTAAAACTATTATCAAATTCAAATTTATTGACTATTGATATGAATTTGAACAATATAAAAGCCCTCTTAATGGTGCCTACCTTTTCAATAACAAAAGTAAACATTGTCCAAAATAACACATTATTTTAGCTAGCTGGGTCACAGCATATTATAAAATTCTGCACTGTTGTATAAATATTCCAAAGCACTTTTTTTTTTTTTTTTTTTTGGTCACACCAGATACTGACTGGTATCCCCCCCAATAAAACAAAACTGCACCTTTCAGAGTGGCCTTTTATTGTGGGCAGTCTAAGGCACACCTGTGCACTAATCATGGTGTCTAATCAGCATCTTGATATGGCACACCTGTGAGGTGGGATGGATTATCTCAGCAAAGGAGAAGTGCTCACTATCACAGATTTAGACTGGTTTGTGAACAATATTTGAGGGAAATGGTGATATTGTGTATGTGGAAAAAGTTTTAGATCTTTGAGTTCATCTCATACAAAATGGGAGCAAAACCAAAAGTGTTGCGTTTATATTTTTGTTGAGTGTATTTTGCTGACAGTTTGCAAATTACTGCAAAGACTAGAAAATACAAACTCATTCCTTTGAACTGATTAGCTTCTTATTCTGGTAGCAAGTAAAGAGCTAGGTAGCTAGCCTAAAACAATGGCTCATTAATTTAGCTATCTTGTTAGCATGTAGCTGGCTTTAAAATAATCTTGTCAAGTTTGTTTGCGACCTCAGTAACATAACATGTATTAATTGCTAATATGTGGCTGCTCCTCAGTTAATAATTTGACTGAATAATTCATAAGTACCATGTATAGGACTTAAGGACATTTAGTGGTGAAGACTGACTGCAACAAAAACATGTCTCATGTCAACCTGAGGTGGCTGACATTTGCCATATTACTGACAATCTATTGTGGCGCTAATACGAGGTGGATTTCCATCACTCTCCAAAATAGTGCATTTTGAAGTAGTGAATTTTTTTTTTTTTCAGAAAAAACCCTATCAAATATCAGAAAAAATTTTTCATGGCGGTTTTCCAGGGAATCCAAAAAAGCCATAGTACACAAAAATACAATGGAAACTGCTACTTACAGGTTATTCGATATATATACAGTGGTATGTAAACGTTTGGGCACCCCTCATGATTTCCATGATTTTCCTTTATAAATCATTGGTTGTTTGGATCAGCAATTTCAGTTAAATATATCATATAGCAGACAAACACAGTGATATTTGAGAAGTGAAATGAAGCTCATAGGATTTACAGAAAGTGTGCAATAATTCATTAAACAAAATTAGGCAGGTGCAGAAATTTGGGCACCCCAACAGAAAAAAATACATCAATATTTAGTAGATCCTCCTTTTGCAGAAATAACAGCCTCTAAACACTTCCTATGGCTTCCAATGAGAGTCTGGATTCTGGTTGAAGGTATTTTGGACCATTGTTCTTTCAAAAAAAAAAAAAAAATCTCAATTTTGTTGGTTTCAGAGCATGGACAGCCCGCTTAAAAATCACACCACAGATTTTCAATAATATTCAGGTCTAGGGAGATTGCCATTCTAGAACGTTGTACTTGTTCCTCTGCATGAATGCCTTTATAGATTTTAAGCAGTGTTTAGGATCATTGTCTTGTTGAAAGATCCAGCCCCGGCGCAACTTCAACTTTGTCACTGATTCATGAACATTGTTCTCAAGAATCTGCTGATATTGATTGGAATCGATGTGACCCTCAACTTTAACAAGATTTCCAGTACCTGCACTGGCGACACAGCCACACAGCATGATGGAACCACCTCCAAATTTTACTGTCGGTAGCAAGCGTTTTTCTTGGAATACTGTGTCCTTTTTCAGCCATGCATACCGCCCCTTGTTATGTCCAAATAACTCAATTTTAGTTTCATCAGTCCACAGCACCGTATTCCAAAATGAAGTAGGCTTGTCCAAATGTTCTTTAGCATACCTCAAGTGACTCTGTTTGTGGCATATACGCAGAAAAGGCTTCCTCTGCATTATAGCATCATACAGCATCTCTTTGTGCAAAGTGCGCTGTGTAGTTGAATGATGCACAGAGACACTATCTGCAGCAAGATTGTGTTGTAGGTCTTTGGAGCAGGTCTGGGGTTGACTATGACACCATCCTTCACTTCAACTTATCTGAGATTTTTCTTGGCCTGCCACTTCAGGCCTTAACTAGTACTGTGCCTGCGGTCTTCCATTTCCTCACTATGTTCCTCACAGTGGAAACTTGACAGCTGAAATCTCTGACATAGCCTTTTGTATCCTTCCCCTAAACCATGATGTTGAACAGTCTGTTTTCAGATCATTTGAGAGTTATTTAGAGGCTCCCATGTTGCCACTCATTAGAAGAGATGCAAAGAGGCGAAACATTTGCAAATGGCCACTTTAAATACCCTTTCTCATGATTGGATTCACCTGTGTAAGGAGGTTAAGGGTCAATGAGTTTACCAAACCAATTTTGTGTTCCAGTAACACTATGTAACACAATTTTTGTTCCTGGCTTCTAAGTGTTATATTTCAACTGCTTATGTCTGAAGTCTATGGAAAAATGACTACATTCAGCACAAACTTTGATTTTATTTTTTTTAATGTTCTAGAAAGTTCTAAAAGTTTCTTGGAATTTCTAGATAATTCTGGAAACTTCTAGGAAATTCTGGACAGTTCTAGCAGTTCAAGAATATTCTAGAAGACTACTCAGTTGTAGTGAAGGCAAATCGAGAATATTCTTGAAAACAGACAAATTTCAAAATATCATTGTCCTGATCACAGAAGCAAAGTTTCTGTGGAATAACAGCTATTTTCTATTTATTTAAGGCATAACAGGTTAGGAAAACACACTGTGTACCCAGGAACAAAACAAAAATAACAATTTGTTACGTAGTGTAATTAGTGGTAAATGTATTCAAATCAATAAACTGACAATGGCGCCCAAATTTATGCACCTGCCTAATTTTGCTTAAATAATTATTGCACACTTCTGTAAATACTAGAAGCTTCATTTCAAAGAAAAATCATGAAAATTATCAGGGGTGCCCAAACGTTTGCATACAACTGTGTGTGTGTGTGTGTATATATATATAGTACAAATAAATCACATGACATTGTAAAACACGTTGTACGTGTGGAAGGTGTAAGAGAAAGCTTGATAAACCTTGTAAGAAATGAAGTTATGACAATGTTGGGCTTGAAGAAACAACAAAATGGCAATATTTAGCAAAACTCACCCATCCTTTGCCATGAGTATTGGAATTACAGTTCTTGTGAAAGCCTTGCTGGAAAGACTGTTATTGGATTTCATCACTCAATGGAAATGATGGAGTTTTGTTGGCATTTTGAAAATATTGCTTATTGTTTTCTGCAAATCTGGAATGGAAATGCAGCTACGGAACCCCTTTTTTGTTGTCTTGGGTGGATTTTCAAAAGCTAGAACCCTGGCTGCTGTGCTGCAAAACTCCACCTAAATGGTACAAACTGTACTTTTAAGGTGCTTGTTGGTGATATCTTCATTTCCAAATTGCATGTGGCACCACTTCAAGTAAAATATGACTAATTTAGCCACTTTTGTGTTAAGTCATTGTGCTCCATGGTGTCTCCTAGGCTCAGCATTAATTTATTTAAGACTGGGAAACAAGTGTAGGAAAGATAGCGTTGGAGACCAGAGAAGATGAACGTGTGATGGTTGTTCTCAGCTGCAGTGAAACCCTTGAGTGTTGTGATGACTTATTGTAGCTCACATTTTTTTTCTGCTGTTAGCCTCAGGGCTAATGCAGTCACTGAAAAATGTGCGAGGGCAGCCGCCACGTCACTGTCGGCTTTGTACTGTCACCCACAAATAGGCTTCACTGAATGTACTTTTATTAAAAAAGAAAAAAACTTTTTGAAAACATCTTTGTTTAATTGCATAATCTATTTATCCTATTGGATTATTTTCAAATTCAGTTTGGTTTTATTTCAAATAATAGTTACAGATATTGATTTACTACATTTAAAAAAAAAGTCTTTTGTTTTAGAAATGCAGAAATCCATGGCTTTGTTTGTATTCTAACTTATTAAAATAATGACATCTTCCTATTGCCACTGTTAAACATACACTATGCTGTCACTGTGGCACAGCGTCATGTTTACCTAGTGGGGAAGAAAAAAAATGCAAGTCAGGCTGTATAACATTAGTTTCAATGATTTGTTGCAACTGTAGAGTGTGTACATTAAAATATACTAAAACCACTGCATGAGTTGGGGGTGGGGGTGCATGAGTGAATTGGCTGGTTCCTCCATCCCAGCCAGCTTGTGCAAGCAATAACTCAAAAATAATAAATGCTATCATCTTGTAACTTTCCAAATCAAAAGAGCACATAATGTGGGTGGAATGATTACAACTCCAAATCAGAAAAGGCTGGAATGGTATGGAAAAAACAAACAACCCCCCCCCCTTTGACTTCTGTTTGATTACAGACACTATGAACCCAAGCTATTTCATGTTTTGTGTGGTCATCTTCATTTCATTTGATAATATACAACCATTCCCACATGTAAGGCCTGCAACACATTGCAACCCCCCCCCCCCACAACAACAACAACAACAACAACAAACAAAACAAAACAACAACAAAAAACTGTTGAGACCGGGACACAGCTATTTGCAATCATAACTTAGTACAAAACCTGTATTCACGAAAGGTGGACTTTGAAGAGCAAAGATGGGTAGAGGATCTCCAGTTTGTCAGCAAGTGCATGAGAAAATTACTGAAGGGTTTAAAATCCATGTTCCTCAAAGAAAGATGGGAAGGGATTTGTATATTTCTCCCTCTAAAAGCATAATATGAAACACTTCAAACAATCTGGAGGAAATGATTTTTCCTATAAGATGCTGACGTGACTTTTTATGAATTGGGCCTCTTCCCTGCACGTGCATTATAATACAGACTGTGGTCTTCTGCAAATAGATGTTCAGATTGTCATCTGGTCGGTGGTGGGACTGACCATAGCTGAAAGAAAAGCAGCTGCAAAAACAGCATTCTCCTCTGCTTTCATCTTCAGCATTCCAGCTGTTCAAGACGGCCTGAAGAATACACATTTGTGCAGCACATAGCAGTTTGTAGATGGATACTTTTTGGGGGGTTGGTAGGGTCCCTTTATTCAGAGAGTAGCATCAGCTTAGAACATGGCACCATTTTGGGGCCAATTGTGCTGAACTACTGAATGAAACTTTTATGTTTTCAACATTTTTAAAAATCATTTAACCACATACAGCAACACATCCAGGTACAGGTGCTATCAAAATAAATATACTACAAATAGTTAATTTACCATTTATGATGATTTATTTAATTAATTTAAAACCTGATTTATGCAGTTGCTGCTCTTTAGCTCTGTGTCATGGAATGATGTGCGGGACCGTTTTAAAGTTCTCCGTCACTGGATTTTGCTTTATTATGGATTAATTTGACCCTCAACAAGCTTTTCTTTCCACAATCATCACCTCTAATTCAAAGGGAAGCTGTACAATCTCATCTTTTTCCAACTCTGTGTTGTAAAGTTGCGAACTTTTCTGCCAAACGTATGTGACCTTCAGTGTTGCCACAGTTACTTTGAAAAAGTAATCCAATTACTGATTACTCCTTGAAAAAGCAACTTAGTTACTTTACTGATTACTCAATTGTAAAAGTAACTAAGTTAGATTACTAGTTACTTTTTTAGTTACTTTCCCCAGCTGCCAACAACAACCCTCTGCCACCTCAACATGACAGTGATATTTGTTTTGCCAAAACTCGCTTTATAGTCACGCTTTCTTGACTTATTTAACTGTTCAACAGTTAAATATGAAGTCACAGTTAAATAAGAGGTAACAGTAAAACTTGCAGTTTCTAACCTACATTGTTTATAAATGTAACTATTAAATTCTTTCTAACATTTTTCTAACATTTAAATTCTCTCTAAACATTTTACTTGTCAAAATTATTATTATTACAAGTAGTATTAGTAGTTGTAGTAAAAAAAAGGCTTAAAAACTGGACCTTTAATCTAGGGGTGTTCGGGGGGGGCACATCCCTGCCCCACGCCCCCATTCCATCTGGATTCGCCCCTGTTTTGGCGTTTGAGCACAAAGAATGGATAACATTTATTTATGCAGAAAACATGACCTGATTTACAGGTAAGAAAGTTTTATTGCGTTTTCACATCATGTGGTCCTCAGAAAGAGAGTTTAGGTGCATTTGAGTTGAAAATAGTGTTAGTTGTTGACGCGTCGCGGAGGATCAGTTGTTTTTAACCAGCAGATACGGAGCGGCTCAGCTCAGAATTCTAAATAAAGGAGAAAAAAAAGCATAAAAATATTTGTAAAGCTCAGTGCAGGTGTGCTGTTGTCACCGTGCTTTAAGAGGTGAGGACGAGCTGCTGCAGAAAACTGCGGATGAAAAGCTCACAGCTCTCTTAAAGTGGGCAGTTCAGTCGAACCCTGACCTCCTGCCCACGGACCAAGTTTAATGCTGCTATCGACCCACAATGCAAAAATAATAGTAACGCACAATGACTTGGAGAAGTAACTTTAATCTGATTACTGATTTGGAAAGATTAACGCGTTAGATTACTCGTTACTAACAAAAGTGGTTAGAGTAATGCGTTACTAAGTAACGTGTTACCGGCATCACTGGTGACCTTGAAATGTAATCAGCGTGCGCACTGCAAAAACTGTTAAAATATGATGGCAGACGGAGGAGTGAAAGCAGAAAAGTGTCAAATCACAGCCTTTTGTGTCAGATTTAACAGGTGCACGTCCAGGCTGCGGGTCCGAGTCTGAGCACGGTGTGAAAAAATAAACTTTCGGGCTTTTAATCATGGAAATGACTCCGGTCCCACTTTCCTTGAATCGGCGAGTGTCAGAGCTCTGAATTTTAATTTGTACCTCTGCTACTCTGTCCAGGGTTTTTAAGGGAAATACTATATTGCAATCAGATGGGATGTTTTATGAAAATCCGTCATACAAAATCTGTTATATACGGTGTTTATAACATGGAAAACAATACAAACAATTTGGGACTTTTTTGTTTGGTGACTGTGGATATCTGGTTTATACAATGATGGTTTAGGTGAGTTTTACTGCACATGGGACTAAACAATAAATTTCTCTCTCAAAGCTTTGAGATGAATTCGCTTCCATTCCACACGTCTGACTTTATTTTCCTAAATTTTTATTCTGTTTGGATCTGAAGGGAATCTGTACATCTTGAAGCCCTTGCTGTGTCTATTTGTGCCTCCAAATGCACAACAACTCGGCATTTTCAGTGATTAAATAAATCAAACAGCTGGATTTACACGTAGACAGATTAACAGCGAATGCTATTTTAGCCCCAAGATGACACCATGAGTCACGTGACCTTTTTTTTGACCCGTCATGTCGCTGCTCTCTGAATTAAGGGACTCTAGAGTGTGGTAGTAGTACCCTCTACAGCTGTATGATGTGAGCTGGACAGAGCAGTTGCACTTTCTTTTGATTTCGATGAGGTCACCGGAGACACGTTACAATGTCAGAGACGTGATTCTGCACACTGATGTCATGGCACGAGTGCTTAGTGCACTCAAAAAACTGACTCATTGGATTGGATTTCCATCGAATAAATATAGTCTTAACTAAGTTCAATTAAGTTATCTTGCATGGATGTGCATTATTTGAGTTGGAGCTATGTATATTTATTAGATGAAAATCCTGCTCATAATTGGATTAAATTCATCCAGTGAGTCATTTTTAAAACAAATTTCCTGGTTCAAAACTGCTTGTTCTCCATGTAATGTGGAGCTGCATCACAGAAGACCAACCTGTGTAAAATGTGTGCCTCATGGTCATCACAGCATATCCATCTGGATCCTCTGTGATGACCATGAGCAACATAGGAGGATCTAAGAGGAAGCACTGACTCTGCTCAGTGATATGTACTAACCTTTTTTTTTTTTTTGCATCAGAATAAAAGGTGATGATTGGAGCATTTGACTTCACAGGTGATAAAAAAACAAAAAACAAATCACCATCTTTGGATCATAAAATATCTATATGTACATACATTGGAGATAACATGAAATATCAAAGAGGACAAACCTGGACGTAAGTAGCAGAAGTAATATTTCTTTTCCAAAGACAGAAACCTTTCTTTGCTGAGCACATTTCAAACACACAAAAAGTAAAAGTATTGAGAAAATTATTGAAAAGAAAAATATCATCACTTGCCCTGGAGGGCGATCGAGGTTCTGTCTCCCTTTGGCGGCTGCCCTGTACTGTCAAATACAACTAGGGCTGAAACGATTCGTCAAGTAACTCGAATAATTCGATTACAAAAACTGCTCGAGGCAAATTTTGTGCCTCGAAGCTTCTTTTAACGTTGTAGTACATATGCCAGGTCTGTGTGTGGCGCTGTAACATCCCCAGAAAAAAAAACAGAAGAAGACTAGAGCGTGACAAACAGAGTAAAATAAAGCCTTTTAAGAGAAAGAGGGTCCACTGTGATCATCTGAAATAGATTTACTGTGCATTTAAAGCAAAGAGAAAAACACGGTCCACTTGACGTGGGAAGTGACTATTGACCACAACACCATCCCCGGCTACACTGACAAACAGCATAAGTCCAGTCTTTCTTCTGTGTTTCACTTTTTAATGTTTGCTTCTTTGGGCAACACACGTTTCACAAACACGGTAACTTAAATAAAATAATAATAAAAAAAAAACTGACTGCGTGGCTTGCATGTTAAATCTCCAGCTGAAATGCATCTGCTGAATCTCAAAGAGAGATAAAAAAAAAACGCAGGGACCCAGTCCACCAACCTTTGTATATTTTACAAGCTGGAGAAAACAAAACAAAGCCACATCCCATCACCATTTCAGCAAAATGTCAACACATTGGCGCAGTACTATTGGGCCATTGCTTAGTAGACTATTGATGATGTTTAAAAATGCAAAAGTACTGTTTATTCGATTACTCGATTAATCGCCAGAATAATCGATAGACTACTCGATTACTAAAATAATCAATAGCTGCAGCCCTAAATACAACCATTGTGATTAAGGATTGTGTGGCTTTGGTGCAGCACAGGGCTGCATCTTAAGAACCCTTCTCTTTTCAGTTTTTTCCCCCACAGCTGCTTATTTTCCACTTCTCCAACACAACGATGACGTTTGACAATTGGACCTTGCCCAAGGGCCTTTAGACCTTGCCAAGGGCCCTTTGGCAAGGTCCTTAAAACCCAAGTTGCTCCCGGTGTGTGGTGAGCGCCTTGCATGGCAGCACCCTGACATCAGTGTGTGAGAATGGGTGAATGCGAGGCATCATTGTAAAGCGCTTTGAGCTTCTGATTCAGATGGAAAAGTGCTATATAAATGCAGTCCATTTACCATTTCCGATGATGTCACAAGTTGTGGGGCTGATACTGTACGACTAGATCGTATACATGTCAAATACAAAATCTGAGTGGCTCTTGGATAAGAATTTAGGTCTGAACATGACAAAAAACAAGGTTTTTAAACTGTGAAGGTCACACCATCATTGTTTCATGTGAGCGAGAGTATTTTGACAGCATTAAGAAGACGTGATCTAAAATCCATTCTTTGCTTAAAAAGTGAGTAGCAGTGACGTTCTCCACAGTTTGGATAATGTTTCAGTAAGTAGTTACATTTAATACTGTATTATATTCTGTGCTGAATGTGTTATAATTTTATCTTCTGTATTCTTAAATGAAGTGAGTTCAGGGGCGGATCCATAGAGGTGCTTGTGGTGGTGGATGGGGGGGTGGGGGGGTTGAAAATTGAAGTGATGTTTGATTATTCATTGCTTTGGACTGAACTTTAAACATTTGAAATATTCTAAATATCCTGTGTAATTATGTCTACATCCCTTCAAATAGAAAATATATACTAGTTAAAAAAAAAAATTCATATAGTTTAGAACAACAAAAATCATTCTAAAAAACAATATCAAATCAAATCAATTTTATTTATATAGCTCCAAATCACAACAAACAGTTGCCCCAAGGGGCTTTATATTGTAAGGCAAAAGCCATACAATAATTACGGAAAAACCCCAACGGTCAAAACGACCCCCTGTGAGCAAGTACTTGGCGACAGTGGGAAGGAAAAACTCCCTTTTAACAGGAAGAAACCTCCAGCAGAACCAGGCTCAGGGAGGGGCAGTCTTCTGCTGGGACTGGTTGGGGCTGAGGGAGAGAACCAGGAAAAAGACATGCTGTGGAAGAGAGCAGAGATCAATCACTAATGATTAAATGCAGAGTGGTGCATGAAACACAATATACAAGTAATCTGATACATTACACCAGAAAAAAACATGCAAAAGCCCCTAAAGGCATAAAAGGGCTAATTATCAATTCCACATGTCAATTTTTGATTGTTTCTCTCGACACTCGATCAAAAATATTATTTATGTCTCAAATGTTAAAATGTAGGTCGTCACCGCTCACATGTACTTTTTGCTTTTCAACACAATGTTTCTTATAAAACATATTTAGTGTGAAATTATTATAATTGGTTAGGTTTTATTTATTATGAGCTGTTGTGTAACTATATGCATATTTTATATAGTCTATCTTTGCATTGAAATTTTCAAAAAAGTATTGGTTCAGGCACAGTTTAGGCACGAACACTGTTGTAAAAGTCTCATTTATCACCATTATCACAAAAAAAAAAAAAAAAAACGACTGCAGTTGTTTATACGTCATTGTGTTCTGTGTATGTCTATTTAATCTCAGAGTGACAGATGAAACAGGCTGGTTTAAAGAAGGGTGGATTGCAGTAGGAGCACTGGGGTATCTGCTGATTGTGTGTCAGTGACAAATAGTTTACATATCTCACAAGCCAGGTAGGAGGGCCCATTTGAAGAATTTAGCTGCAGGTCTGGTCATTACTTCTAAAATGTCTGGATGACCCCAGTCTTCAATAACATCCTTAAAGAAAACAATGACACTTTAGAATTTCAAGAAATTTCGTGGCTCAGTGAAACTCTGTAATATGACATTGTTGTGTTAAAGCATATGTGGAATTTGTTGCTACCTGCACAATGTGGACTACTTAGGAGATTCGTAGAATGCCCTCACTGACGAGGGTTTCTACCTACCGTGGACTGGGTGTTGGAAACACATGGTCCTTTTAAGCTACCCAGTGTTGACTTTGGTCTTCAATGTTTTTTTTTCAATGGTTTACTCTGTGTGGTTGCCATGAAGTAGATAAATGTATATGTGTACTGTATTTGTGTTAGCTACAAGTGTGTACGTGTGCCAGGAAAAATAACAAGCACAAGGGAGGGAGTTAGTCAACAAGGCAACTTCTGCATTTCTAGGGGGCTGCGGTTTGGGTCTGGCATTACCACTGCACAGAATCTTAACACAGAGTAGTATAGCAGCATGTGTTTATGCTGGACTGTACAAATGAAGTATTCATCATTTTTGGCGCGTGCATCATTAGTTTTGATATGAGATTTACAGACCCTGTGGTAGCTCCACGTGTCTATCTGATGAGAGACAAAAATGCTTAAATTGAACTTTGTTTGAGCTGTGATTTTTCTATCAACTGTTCAAAAACCCTAGATGAGATAGATGATGATAGATGAGTCAATCTACTGCAGTTTCTTTAAAAAACCTAAATACAATAAATGTTATCGTATTTATATGTCTCATCTATATACATAAAGGGTTACATCTGTCTGTCTGTTTGGGATATACTCACAAACTATAATATGTAGCCCTAAAAACTATATATATTCTGAATCCTCATGACATGGGGAACAAACTGGTGCCATTTGTTGGGAAAGTGTAGTGACACGGACCCACAACAGGGGGCGTAAATGAACGGACAATGGAAGGAGTCAAATTATAACACTTTACTGTTGTGAATGTCACAACCAAACACAGCAGATTCAGAATGTGCAACAGTCAATTAATAAAGGTGTCGTGTGGGCAGGCTCGACGATAAGAGACGCCCGTCTGGAAACGAACCGGAACCACACGATTTCCAGTGCGGTGAAACTCACACTTCTCGCCCTTCACAAACAACCGGTTCTCCAACAACCACTGCAGGACCTGACGTACATGCCGTACATGGGTCTCAGGGTCCAGAGAAAAGATGA
This sequence comes from Thalassophryne amazonica, assembly GCF_902500255.1. Lineage (NCBI taxonomy): Eukaryota > Metazoa > Chordata > Actinopteri > Batrachoidiformes > Batrachoididae > Thalassophryne > Thalassophryne amazonica. Next base: position 23,436,921 of record NC_047110.1, on the reverse strand, counting down.
GTGTATCATCCAGATATACGAAGACGAATCGGTGCAGGAAGTCCCGCAAGACGTCATTAACCAAAGCTTGGAACGTCGCGGGGGCGTTAGTGAGGCCGAACGGCATGACCAGGTACTCAAAATGACCTAACGGGGTGTTAAATGCCATCTTCCATTCATCTCCCTTCCGGATCCGAACTAGGTGGTATGCGTTCCTAAGATCCAACTTTGTGAAGATTTTGGCTCCATGCAGGGGGGTGAACACTGAATCCAACAAAGGCAATGGGTATCGGTTGCGAACCGTGATCTCGTTCAGCCCCCGATAATCAATGCATGGACGAAGACCGCCATCTTTTTTTCCCACAAAAAAGAAACCCGCTCCCATCGGAGAGGTGGAGTTACGGATCAGCCCGGCAGCTAAGGAGTCCCGGATGTAGGTCTCCATCGATTCGCGCTCAGGTCGGGAGAGGTTGTACAGCCTGCTGGACGGGAACCCCACGCCTGGCAACAAATCGATGGCACAATCATATGGACGGTGCGGGGGAAGAGTGAGTGCCCGATCCTTGCTAAAAAAAGATCGTGGTACTCAACCGGCACCGCCGACAGATTGGGGGGAACTTGGACCTGCTCCTTAGCCTGGGAACCAGGAGGAACCGAGGATCCCAAACACATCCGATGGCAGGTTTCGCTCCACTGTACCACCACCCCGGACGGCCAATCAATCCAGGGATTGTGTTTCAACATCCAGGGGAACCCCAGAATCACACGGGAGGTAGAAGGAGTCACAAAAAACTCAATCTCCTCCATATGATTCCCTGACACTACCAGAGTTACTGGTGGTATCTTGTGTGTGAGTAAAGGGAGTAGGGTGCCATCTAGTGCTCGCACCTGCAATGGTGTAGGTAGCGCCACCAGAGGGAGCCCTACCTCCCTGGCCCATCTGCTGTCTAACAGATTCCCTTCTGACCCTGTGTCTACCAGTGCTGAGGCCTGAAGGGTTAAATCCCCACTAAGGATTGTAACTGGGAGTCGTGCGGCAATATGTGTGTGTCCCACGTGAATTTTTTGGCCCACCCTAAGCCCAGTCTCTAGGGGCGGGCGTTGGTGTTTAACCGTTCGGGGCAATCGCTCAATTGATGCTCCATTGAGCCACAAACAAAACACGCCCCGCGTGGAAACCTTCTCTGTCTATTAGGTGGTCTAAATGTGGCCCTGCTCGTGTCCATAGCTTCGTCAGCAGGGGGAGCTGTCGCCCCACGGGACGTAGAGGCCAGGGAGCGTGGGAAGGGCGGACCTTTCTCGGACCCGGAAGGAAGAGGGACGGCGCGCGCCCAGCCACGTTCTTCGTCTCGTTCCCGACGGCGTTCCTCCAACCGATTGTCTAACCGTATAACGAGATCAATAAGCCCATCTAATTCCCGCGGTTCATCCTTGGCCACTAGGTGCTCCTTTAGAACTGACGACAGTCCGTTTACAAAGGCGGCGCGGAGCGCAGCGTTATTCCAGCCGGACCTCGCAGCTGCGATGCGGAAGTCGACTGCATAAGCGGCTGCGCTCCGGCGTCCCTGTCTCATCGACAGCAGCACGGTTGAAGCGGTCTCTCCCCTGTTAGGGTGATCAAACACAGTTCTGAACTCCCTCACAAACCCAGTGTATGTGTGAAGGAGCCGTGAATTTTGCTCCCAAAGCGCCGTAGCCCAAGCGCGTGCCTCTCCCCGAAGCAGAGTGATCACATAAGCTATTTTGCTTGCGTCTGACGCGTACATGACGGGACGTTGTGCGAAGACGAGTGAACACTGCATAAGAAAGTCCACGCACATCTCCACACAACCTCCGTACGGCTCAGGAGGGCTTATGTATGCTTCAGGGGATGGTGGGAGGGGTTGTTGAACCACCACTGGAACATTAATATCTAGCACAGGATCGACAGGAGGAGGAGCTGCAGCAGCGCCCTGAGCACTCGCCGCCACTTGCGCGGAGAGAGCCTCCACCCTGCGGTTCAGCAGGATGTTTTGCTCGGCTATTTGATCCATTCGAGCCGTAAAGGCGGTGAGAATATGCTGTAGCTCACCAATCACGCCTCCTGCAGATGCCTGCGCTCCCTGCTCTCCCATTGGTCGTTCAACAGCCTGGTGACGCCCCTCGGAGTCCATGACGCTGGCCGAGATATCCTGTTGGGAAAGTGTAGTGACACGGACCCACAACAGGGGGCGTAAATGAACGGACAATGGAAGGAGTCAAATTATAACACTTTACTGTTGTGAATGTCACAACCAAACACAGCAGATTCAGAATGTGCAACAGTCAATTAATAAAGGTGTCGTGTGGGCAGGCTTGACGATAAGAGACGCCCATCTGGAAACGAACCGGAACCACACGATTTCCACCGCCACCTGAACCCGAGGAATACCGGAGCCGCCAAGTCCCGGAGTCCCCAGGTGGCCACCTTCCCGACGTGTTGGATCTGGTACTGCTGGCAGAAAGCAAAAGACAGTCAAAGGGTGGGTGTGTGAACACCCAGTAACAATGGTGGGAATGCCACCTCCACCTCTCACTCAACACGTTGCAGCGGTCTCAGATGAAAAGGAGCGCCGTCTTGCACAGCCTCCGCAAAAACTACCGGTTCTCCTGCGAACACTCACAATAACAGATTTATAAATCTCACAAAAACGGCTGAGAGTATTACCTCCAGATGAAGATGATATCTCGGCAGTTTGGTGGAGGTGTCTTCCTGCTTTTATAGCAGATGTGTTGATTAGTGACAGCTGTCATGGATGATGGGTGACAGCTGTCACCACGGCTTGTTCCTGAGGCGGCAGCGCCCTCTCGTGCCTGAAGCCCGCACTTCAGGCAGGGCGCCTTCTGGTGGTGGGCCAGCAGTACCTCCTCTTCAGCGGCCCACACAACACCATTTTTTAAAAAGCTGAACTGAAAATTACTCCCAAAATAGCCGGCTGTGGGTATGACCAGGCAGATTCAAATTTCCGGCCCTGTATATGTGTTGGCCATCTCTGTTTATTTAATCCCTTTCTACAGCACACTCAGCACAGCACAGCCACAGCACACTCAGCAAAACAACAACATGCTTAGGGTGAGGCTGTGGGTATGACCAGGCAGATTCAAATTTCCAGCCCTGTATATGTGTTGGCCATCTCTGTTTATTTAATCCCTTTCTACAGCACACTCAGCACAGCACAGCCACAGCACACTCCGCAAAACAACAACATGCTTAGGGTGAGGCTGTGGGTATGACCAGGCAGATTCAAATTTCCAGCCCTGTATATGTGTTGGCCATCTCTGTTTATTTAATCCCTTTCTACAGCACACTCAGCACAGCACAGCCACAGCACACTCCGCAAAACAACAACATGTTTAGGCTGAGGTTGTGGGTATGACCAGTCAGATTCAAATTTCCAGCCCTGTATATGTGTTGTGCCATCTCTGTTTATTTAATCACTTCCTTCAGCTACTTTATGTTCTCAACTGTTAACACCTGGCTGTCCTGTACAATCCAGTTTGCCTTCCTGTCTGAATACATTCATTTTATGTTTGTAAAACTGCAATGTAAAAACAGTGAAATACACCACTACCTCAATTTTGATTCATTGATATTTACATTTACTGCCACCTACCTTTTGTGTGTAATTTTGTTATAAATTTGATTGCAAAACAAAGTCTGCATGAAGGACCTCAAATGTGTTTGTCTTTTAACCAAGTATTTCACCTTAGTTTGGGGAGTCCACCTCTTATAGTTCTGCTGGACAGACATTAGCTCATTAATGATTATATTTATAAGACATCAGCATTACAAAAACAAATGTTGGGCAATTGTTTTGATTAAAATGATTGGCATTTGGCTTATGTCTAAAACAGGTTAACGCGGGCAGCGCAGGGTACCCCAGCTAATAGTACATATAATGAGGACAAATGGATTAAAATTTGGTGAGATTTGACACCACACCAGATCAATTAAAAAAATCAACTTTGTTTTGCCCTATGACTGCTGGGATAGGCTCCCCTAGAGTCCCTTCACTGAGCCAGTAGTGACATGATGAGTTAAAAAAAAAATGGCCACGTGACTCATGGTGCCATTGTGGTTCCAAAATAACCCAAATTTGCTGTTAATCTGTCTGCATGTAAATCCAGCTATTTTATTTATTATTTTATTTTATATTTATTCACTGAAAATGCTGGGTTGTTGTGCATTTGGAGGCACAAATAGACAAAACAAGGGCTTCAAGATGTACAGATTCCCTTCAGAGCCTAACAGAAGAAAAATTTGGGAAAATAGAGTCAGTCATGTGGGATGGAAGCAACTTCATCGTCAAAGTTTTGAGAGGTAAATTTATTTTTCAGTCCCATGTACAGTAAAACTCCCCTAAACCATCATCGTATAAACTGGATATTCTCAGTCACCGGACAAAAAAATGTCCCAAAGTATGCAATAAACACTGTCTATAATGGATTTTGTATAATGGATTTTTCCTCACATCAGATAAAATGTCCCGTCCGATCGCAATGTATTTCCATTAAATACCCTGAGCAGTCTGGATGTGCACAGTAACAGAGGTACAAATTAAAGTTCAATGCTGACACTCACTGATTTGAGGAAAGTGGGACCGGAGTAATTTCCGTGATTAAAAAACTGGCAGTTTATTTTTTTCACACCATGCTCAGACACGGACCCGCAGCCTGGACGTGCACCTGTTAAATCAGACACAAAAAGCTGTGATTTGACACTTTTCTCCTTTCACTCCTTTGTCTGCCATCATATTTTAATAGTTTTTGCAGTGCGCACACTGATTACAAATGGATCAGAAAAGTCCACAACTTTACAGCGCAAACTTGGAAAAAGATGAAATTGTACAGCTTACCTTTAATTTGGAGGTGATGATTGTAGAAAGAAAAGCTTGCTGAGGGTCAAAGTACAAAATCTCTGAAACACATTCATTGATTGTTTGAGTTGGATATACCAAATGAAGTGCCTAAACTTTTAACAGTTAATTTTATCTTAAATTTACATTTATTTTTTTTAAATGATTTCATTGATTAAATTAGCATTTGGTTAACAAATTTTATTTTTGAAATATCCTTAATTTGTTTGGTAAATTTCATTCAGAAAATTTTGAAAGGACTACTTATACTGACCATTTAGATTTACCAAGATCATCAAGTACATTTAAGTTATTTCACAGCTTTCGAATTTATTCAATATTTGTAAGTGTTTCACCAAAAAAATTGAGTATAGCACAATTAAGGTTTTTAAGAGTGTACAGTCTCAGTTTACCTGCCAAGTTTCATGAAAATAGGATTAGATGTCCATTCCCCTTATTTTATAGTATAGTAGTCAGTATGCTCTCATAAAGTGAAAACATACTTAATGGTGTTCTCCCAATAACTGCTTACCTACGAGTCATGAAAGAACCTGGCTGCGGTGGTTGATGATGTATGGGGTGCTCTTATAATATTCACCCTTTTTTACTTTCCTTCATTGTTTCACGTTAAGTTATGAAAAGGTCAGACTATCCAGTCCTTTGCAATCAGCAGCATCAGCTTTGAAATAGTGCAGCTGAGCTCCTCGTTGGCTGCGCTGACTACAGAATCGTTTCACACCGACATCAGCGTTAACAGGCTGGAATGTCAGAAAATAAAACTGCTTGTCTTGTTGCAAAGGCACTGACAGAATGAGCGGGTTGGGGCTAAATGGCGTTCCTATTGAGCATTTCTATTTTGGGCAAAGGAGTTTGGACGAGGGAATCTCTGGGATAAAGCAGGACAGTGTGCAAATGTGTGCCTTCACATTCCACGTCTGACCTATGACAGTGCCCTCTGTTTGCAGCACTCTGCAATGATCTGATGAGAGTACACACACAGACCCGTGATTTAGGACCTGGGAGGCTGTTCTCATACGAGGCTGATCCTATTCCAGCTTTTCTCTTTGCTTATTTATCCAGGCTGTGTAACTTGTAACTGAGCACACATGTTCCATTGCAGACGGCCTGCTACTGATTGACACCCAGGCAGGGGCGTGCTGGGAACATTTTTCAGCCCGGGAGTTTCATATCCAACCAGCCCAAAAACCGCCAGCGCACAGTGATAATAAGAGTTCTGCTGTGGCATTTCAATCCAGCATTTATGTGCTGACTGACTGTGAAAATTGGGTGGCTTATAATAGAAAGTAAAAGCTAGTTAGTTAAAACAAGAACAGTATTGTTAACTCACCATTTTTGGCCCTTTTTCAGCCAATTTTTCACTCCTGCGCGAAATTTTTGGATTGCGCCGAGTGTCAGCTTAATCGTGCGTCCTGCATCGTGCAGTCTACATGGAGTAACGAGCTGCGTGTAACATCTCACGACCACCTCCTGACGAGGAATCATATGGTCGGATGCATATCAACCCTGTTTGATATTTTGGTCAGCCGTCGTGAGTCGTGAGGGTTCTGCGCTGTTGAAGCTGCGCTACAAGCGTCTACGTGCTGATTACGTCGCGCACTGTGCATGTGCAAACACCGGACAGAGCAAACAGTGATCTCATGTAAAGTCTTGTGTTGTTTTTTTTTTTATTGCGTTCCCTCGCAATAACCTAATATCATATTAAAATTCATGCCTATCAGCGCACACAGTGAGTGGAATCAGGTGGGGGGAGACTGAACGTATATGCACGCGCACACACACATACACAGCAGACAACAGGATTCACGACAGATGAGGGAATAAGTTGCTACACTTTGCGCAGCTGTATGACTCCGTATGAAATATAGTTTATTTATACAACAGTGTAAGTAGCAACACCTGTTATGAATGTTTATGTTTTCTTTTTGTCCTCTCATGAATCACGTTGCTGTCTGCTGTGTGTGCACGCGCGCGCATATGCGCTTAGTCTCCACCCACCTGATTTCACTCACTGTGCGCGCTGATAGGCATGAAAAAAAAGAAAAAAAGAAACGCGACCCCGACGTGTGGTTTTTGAAGGTACAATGTGAGCAGTCAGATCGCATCAGAGCATCGGGCCGTACAGTGTGAGAACATGAATTGTGCGCTCTGAACTTTTAAACCCTGTGGTTTTGTCGCACAGTTTGAGCTGGAGCTGAGTACAATGACTGAAAATATCGTACAGTGTCTGCCCAGCCAAGTCAGTGTCTTTTTCCTTTTCTTAATCTAGCTTTTTCAGCTCCACCTTGCTTTTTTCTGTCCATCTTTTCCTTCACGGGACACTCCTCCTGTACTTGCTAGTAGCACAAGTCCCATCTGAGCGCACAGGGCTTGGTTGGACTGAACTAACTGTAATGAATGCATAGGGGTGTTAAACATGTAATGGGATGTCCCTACCTCGGGCTTTGGAAAAGATAACATTGCAAAAGAAACAATCTTAAGTTACTTTCTTGTGAATTTTCGTGATTGTAAGACATTTATAACACTTAATGTCTTCTCTTTAAGATACAGCAGCCCAAGTGTCTTGCTGTGTAGCCTCACAGTGATGGTCATATATGTATGTATATATTAACACCCCCTCACAACGGCCCCAGGTTGGACCAGCCCACCGGGAAAACTCCCGACTCTCCCGATTACCCAGAACGCGGTAGCACCCGGGCATTGTCCAGTACATCCTCAGTTTTTGATGGGCACTGAAGAGTTTCATTGTCACATTTAGGGTTAAGTGCCTTGCTCAAGGACACTGAGAGATAGCTGTGGCAGATTCAAATGTTTTTTTTTTGGTGGGGGCGGTGATTTACACTTGCTGCCCACTTTATTAGGTGCGCCTGTTCATTCAAGCAAATATCTAATCAGGCAGTAACGTGGACATATATATACATATATATATATACATATACATATATATACATATATATATATATACATATACATATATATACACACATATATATATATATATACATATATATACATATATATATATATACACATATATATATATATACACATATATATATATATACACACATATATATATATACACACATATATATATATACACACATATATACATATACACATATATATACACATATATATATATACATATATATATACATATATATATATATACATATATATATACATATATACATATATACACACATATATATACACATATATACACACATATATATATATATATATATATATATATATATATGTATGCTAGTTTAATGTTTAACGCTTTAAGTGGTTACTGGGATGATCACCTGTAATTACATGTGTTCCCACACAAGGGCAAAGCTATTGAATACTGTGTTAAAAATATAGCAGAAGAAGAAACTGCAAGATGTGTAATGCTAGCAGCTGCAGGTTTGGTAATTAAAACGCCCACTGTTTTTCTCTTTTCTGCAAATATATGTACTTATGTCTCCATATACATTTCTACACGCTTTACTTTTCTTGTTCCCCCCCTTTTAATATTATATTTAAGTAAATATTGGAGGAGTGGGGTACAATTAGTTATACCTAACAGCTAACGTTAGCTTATCTAGCCGGCCTTAGCAACGTTCATCGTAGCTTACAAAATAGTTGGTTCCTTTGTGTTTGATAACAATTTTCTCCTGTGATGTCTTATCCTTCTTATGTCTTATTACTTATTATATTATATCTACCTTTTGTCTTGAGCTGCTTGGGTGGGTAGGGAGAGTTCCCATGGGATAAAAAAGCTTTTTAACCTACCATCCCTGGTTGTCAAGACCAGGCACCTAAGTGGCTCTACTCTACTCTTTTCTACTCTCCTATTTTACTCTTCCTTTTTAGATATTTAGATATACCTTTGTATACTGGCATAGTTCCACCTTACAATTGGAATATAATATATAAGATATACCTTACTGAATTTTCATGGGTCAGGAGGATCTGCTGAAACCAAGGCTCAGAATGGAGAAGAAAGATGATTTAAGTGTCTTTGATCCAGTGATAATTTTGAGAGTATATTCTGGTTTAGTTTTAGTCATAGTTTAGTCAAGTGAGTGGTTTTAGTTTTAGTCTTGGAGCCAGACGTTTGGTTTGAATATTTCACAAACTGCTGATCCACTGGGATTTTCAGACACAGCCATTTCTAGGATGTGCAGAGAAAGGTCTGGGAAAAAGAAACACCCAGTGAGCTCTTGTTGATAACAAAGGTCAGAAGAACCGCCGGACTGGTTTGAGCTGATAGATAGGAACCAACAACTCTAATACTAATCAGGTATGAAGAACAACATCTCTGAACCTTGTAGTACCTTGAAGCAGATGGGCTACAGCAGCAGATGAGCCCACCTGGTGCCAAACCTGTTGGCTAAGATCCGGAACCTGAGGCGACAGTGGGCAAAAACAAATCGAAATTTGACAGTGCAGGATTGGGTTAAAAAAACAAAAAACTTTTCCTAGTCTGATGAGTCTCGGCTTTTAGTCTGATCTTATGGGTATAACAATACAGACCAGTTTGTGAGGACTTGTGGTTTTCTGTTACAAGGCCTGGTTGTCAAGACTGGGTGTGTTAGGGAGGTGTTTAGAGGCCAAAGTGTACAGATTTGAAATGAGACAGACAGGAGGCAGTCACCAAGGTCCACTGGGTAACGGTCCTTAATCCTCAAGTTATTCCCGTTGTGCAGTTGAGGTCCTTTCTTGGCAGCATCCTGACATTATTGAGCAAGTGTGAGCGAATGGCTGAGCATGGGTGAATATGCAACACACCCGTTAAGTTAAGTTTTTCTGCTGTCCCGTGAGGGATATCTGAATGGACACTATTCGAGAAATTCAGCTGGTTCTCGGTGAAAAGTTTAACGGCTGATGAGAGACTGTGGAGTTTCTTTTGCTTTAAGGACAGCTCACAAAGCGGATCGGCGTGGTCGGAGGTGGTGTCCGTCTGGCTGTTTCGAGCTGAAAACATCCTAATTTAAGGCTCTGTTCACCCAGGACGTTGTCAGAGAACAGAGAAGTTTCAGAAGAAGTTGGCATGAGGAGTTTATGTGGACATTCCGCTGTTAAAGGAGATTTTGTAATGAAAGAACGTGTGGGCAAATTCGCTGAGTCGGTTCCGTGACGACGCCGCAAATCCGTCTGCGCCGCGACAGGAAAAACACCTCCGTGTTGAAAACCATTTGTAAAATTCAGGCGGCTTTTGATGGCTTTCAACAAGTGAGTATCTGAGAAATTGTTTAACAGCTGGGCATGTTCCAACTTGTCCGTTAAGGTTTCCAACGGAGGTGTTTTTCCTGTCACGACCCCCCGCGGTCGGGTCCGGCCCGACATGCAAATCTGCCCGCACATTCTTTCATTACAAAATCTCCTTTAACAGTGGACTGTCCGAATAAACTCCTCATGCCGACCTCTTCTGAAACTTCTCTGTTCTCTGACGACGACCTGGGTGAACAGAGCCTGAAATGTGGAAGTTTTCAGCTTGAAACAGCGAGACAACGCCGCCTCGGAGCGCAGATCGCCGTCAGGCGCCGTGGGCCGTCCTTAAAGCGACACTTACATACCAAAATCTCTCATCAGCCGTTAAAATTTTTACCGAAAACCAGCTGAATTTATCGAATGGTGTCCACTCAGTTGTGCCTTACAGTTTTTGAAAAAATCTTGATCAAACAAAGCAGCAGTCTCTGAGCCATTCCTAAACAATGAAAAAATCGACGAGAGGGTGGGCCATTCCTCACTCAAAGACTGCTCACAGGCGAATGACGTAACCGATAGGCGTGAAAAAACTCTCGCATGCCCACGAGGGTTCAAGCATGTCTGATGTAATCACACGTGATTCAAATCCATATGGTTTTTGAAAAAAATAATAAGGTCGGATACTTTTCTAATAGACCTCGTAGTTCGTGTTAGTGGTCCTGTATGTGTTGTATACTATTAGTCTTGTTATTTTGATTTTGTTCTGTTATCTGTTTTATTATTCACAAGCTGATTTCAAATGGCTTAAAAACTTTAAAAATTTTGTGTTTATTTTTTTTATGTAGTTGATGGCATGGAACACCATACATCTGTTGAAATGTTGGAGATGGAAAGTTTTCCATTTTCAACATCAAAAGAAGGCTTCAGCCTGAACAGTTTGTCGTCTTCAGTGTTGGTTTCATCTTTTAAGTTTCATTTAACATTTTCTTGTTGAAAGTGTCCAACAGTCACATACACAAATCCATGCAAAGTCCTCAGATTTCTCTCTCCTTTTTCTTTCCTGTCGTCTCATTCTCTGTCTGTCTCTCTTTGGTATTTCCCACTTCCTCAGTTATTTTACACCTAACTGGGGTAGTCGAGGCCTTTGTCGGAGCCCTTCTCTTGCTCTACAAGTGGCAGAAGGGACCTGGGCCATGAATGGTGCTTTGTGTACTGTTTTTCTAAGAGGGGGCCCTCTCATCTGTCACAGGTCGCTCTCCGTCCACTCACACAATGCCTGATTGTTTCTGCCAAGTTGTAACGTTCCAGGCCAGATCCGGACAACGCTTTCCTGCCAAATTCCGACCCCAGGTTTCTTTTTTTTACACTCAAAGGGATTCTACGTTACTGTCCACCTGTGATAGGGACACTAAGCTAGCTGTGCACTGCTAATGGTTTGCTCGTTTAAGGCCGTGGGGAGATGACAGATGGAAATGTGAACCAAAATACTGAAAGAAAAATGTCATTAAAGGGTTCATGTAGAACACCTTCACTCATATTTTATCTTATACTTTAACAAAGTGAAGTGTTACTGGCAGAATACCACTTTCAATGATTCCCCAAACATCTTGTTCATAATTCCAAAATATAATGCAATGCTAAAATACCCTTGGCTGTATGAGCATTGTCTTCTTTACAATTTATATAATAATATAAGCAGTAGTTCAATTAATTATTAAGATTGTATTGGCTTACATACAATTTGTACATGTTCAATAAGACCCCTCTATCAAATAATCAATCATAAACAACATTTATGTTTAAACGGCATCTGCAGGAGGCCATGCGTGTGCGTGCACATGAGCTTTTGACAAGAGGGAAGTTACCTTTGAGTTAGCAGAAGTTAGCATGCAAGCTAATGTCTGCGAAAAGTCTTGTTTATAATTCCAAAAATATAACGCAATGCTAAAATACCCTCGGCCATATGAACATTGTCTTCTTTATAATTTATATGAAAATATAATTTGCAGTAGTTTAATTAATTATTAAGATTGTCTTACATACAGTTTGTACATGTTCAAAAAAGCCCCTCTATCAATTAATCAATCTTAAACCACATTTATGTTTTAGCAGCATCTGCAGGAGGGCGTGCATGTGGGTGCACGAGCTTTTGACAAGAGCGGAAGTTAGCTTTGAGTAGCAGAAGTTAGCATTCACGCTAACGTCTGCAAAATGTCTTGTAAATCACACCAGACGTGTGATGAGGTTACAAAAACAATGTTTTCAGTTTTAGAAGTGCTTATTTCTCGCTAGCTTTTACATATATGAGAAACATGTTATATAAACACATAAACAAAGTGGTTTTAGAGAGACTAGCCAGTGATGTTACAGTGCCGCTCTATTCTGATTGGCTGTCACCCATGCCACTTAGCCTGACAACCGGCCCTGAATTGGGCCAGATACTGGCCTGTCTCTCCAAGCCTGTAATTGGTTGGCTGCCAAGACGCTGACACTTTGATGGGGCGGGAGCGCTTCTCTACTATTGGTTGTTTAGGAGTGGGGAATCTCACTCCTAAATGGAGGCCAGTATACAGCCCAATTCATAGCCAGGCCGGTTGTCGGGCTACCATGCCAATCAAAACAACAACAATAACAAAAATGCAACAGATTGAAAAAGAATGTGACTTTTTAACCTGTTAAAATAGGTCACAGTTAGTCATTTTTGAACTTGTCCAAGGTCTGGGTCCCAAGAATGTTCCTTGTGAATTTGAAGATTCTGGCAGTAATAGGACTGGACTTTTGCTGAGGACAGACAGATGGATGGACAGACAGATGGATGGACAGACAGATGGACGGATGGATGGACAGGACAGATGCAAAGCCTTTGCAATACCCGATGGCCATATCTGATGGCCTCGGGTATTGCAAAGGCTTTGCAATACCCGATGGCCATATCTGATGGCCTCGGGTATTGCAAAGGCTTTGCAATACCCGATGGCCATATCTGATGGCCTCGGGTAATGAAATAATTTGTTTGCTGTGTTTGGTTCTCAACACTATCACGTTCCAAGTAACATCTTAAACTTAGAGGGGGGATAAGTTTTCTCCCTGGCTGACAATATCAACACACTTGTGGAGGACATTCAGATTCAGAGTGTGAAAAATTAGTGTTTGCAGGGTGTTGTCATTGCACAAATTTCCTGAAAGCCACAAAGAAATTCTTCAGTTGGTCTTAATGTTACTTTGGGAAGTTGCTCCTTTAGCTGTAATCAGTCGATGTTTTCCTGCATTTCATTGGGGGGTATTTGATACTGTCGGCAATGAGTAAGAGGAAGACTCACAGACAGAAATAGATCCTCATTATCTTCGTCTCCTGCCAGCAGTTGTGTTGTGTCTCTGTGTTTTTCTACTTGAAAATGGCCACTTTGATAAAAAAAAAATTGTGCAAAAGTTTTGCATCATTATAGCAGACTTGTCCTGATCTGCCGAATACAGGTCTGGATAGGGTTCAAGAAATGTTGAGACGAACAAATTTATCAGTATCACAGGTGTAGTTTGGGTACTGAGGTAACAAACCTCCATTAACTGTAACTAGTAATGGTTAATAGATTGAATTAAAAGTGCTTTTCCTGCAGAAGCATTATAGTACAGTAATATCTGGTGTCCCCACCTGGACAGTAGATCAGTGTCCAACTGGAATGACATTAACAGCTGCAGGTTTGATGGCAATTATTAGAGGTGGAATGCCTTGTCTACCCATATTCCATTCGGTCTTAGGGCTAACACATTGGAACTGTGTGTGGCACCTTTTTCTCAAAGTAGTTCCAGTTCCTTTCTGCGTGTTCTCTGATGACTGCTCTTTGTTGGGTCTGGAGCTGTGCATTTGTATCAACAAAGACATTCAGCATAAGAAAAATTAAATATAAGGATCACAAATTAGAGTTCCATACGGATGCAGACAGCCAATCCACTCAGCGTGACCCCGAAGAGGATCATCTGGTACAATAACTAGATCAGTTGTGCTCAGAGAGCACAGCAATGCCACATCCAGATTTCAAAGTATCAGGCATGAGAAAATGTTACATATGTTTTTAAACAATAAAATAACTATAAAACTATAAATAATAATAATAAAATTTAAAAAAAATCACTAATTTCCAAAAAATTGTCATTTATATATTCTGAATCATCTGCAGGTATTTGATACTTCATGTAGTAACCCAGAAAACACATTGCAGTAATCAGTTCAGTGGACACAAACCAGGAATCAGTATTTCAGCTTCCAAGACAGTGGTGGGCACAGTTCAGCTTATCCGATAGCAGATAATTATCGAAGCTAATGTTTTTGCTATCGGATTAACTTTTCAGATAAATTTTAAAACCATCACCGGACCAATTATCTTCCGATAAATTTAGTTCCGAAAACATTTTTTTCTGGTAAGGTTTAACAGATAAAAAAGTTTGTATACCCTGAAATCAAACATGTTAGTCCATTTTTTGTGTGTTTATAGCCACGGAGCAGACTGGCTGCCTTTCGCTTGCTGATGACGTCACCATTAAGCGCAAAACATGATTGGCCGGTCGACGCAGGGAGCATTGTGGGTAGTGTAGTTCAGGTTCACTTTGGACGTTACAGTGACTTGTCCACTCGACACAAAAACAAAACAGACTAATTTTAACATTATTGTATTTTATTTCTTTGTGGCTGTAATTTAATCGCCAAGAATCGGTGGGGGAGAGGAGCTCTCATGGCACAGCTGTGTGTACAAAAGATGGGACTATTCTTCACGTTTAGACATTGCATTTAAAAGAAATGTGGATTATATGTAGGTTATTTACTCAGATGAATCCGACTGAAACTAACAGGTAAGAATTTATATTTACTACATGCATTTTATTCTGCCAGTCAATGCATTAATGGATGTATTTCGGTTGTTTAAGCCACAGGGTACAAAGCGTGTGAAAAAAGCAGCAGCTTTTAGTTCGTAAATGACGGTGTATCTAATACCGAGATAAACTGTGACTTCTAATACTGTGTTTTACTGCTTTTGAAAGATGATGACAGCGTTTATTATTTTTTTTATTCATTCATTTGTGTGTTCTTTGTGTTTGTGATCTTTGAATTTACCTAGCAGCCCCTGCAGCGCTTCACCCTCTGGGGGCCGAGGGCATTTTTTGGACAGTTCACTCGCCTGGCATAAATGTTTTATTATTGCTGTTAACAGCTCTCCCTGCATCCCACAATCAACTTTTATGTCTGTTTTTTCAGGACAATCTGTGCTTTCAGAATATATATGTTTTTGTTGTGTTTTATAGGTGTAGTAAAGGTTTACAATCAGAAATAAGAAAGGAAAAATAATTTTTCACACACATTTATCCAAAACACACAGCAAACTATAATAAACAACTGTTTTGACACTTTATAAAGCTAATTTCAGGTCTTGTGTGAAAGACTGTACAACAAAAAGGTTCAAACAATAAACACAAATGCACATTTTGAACAATATATACAAAATGGTCCTTGCGGGTTTTTTTTGGTCTTCATCTCAAAGCAATTTCTGTCTGCTATTACACAAAGGCTACATCACAATCTTCTATTGTGTTTTGGAGTGTTCTGTGCTGCTCTTAAAGCAGCTTTCATTCACACTTTGGCCCACTTTGGCTCCTTACAGTCTAAGGAGTGGCCCTCCCCCTCACTCCATTGATATGGTAAACAAGTGCTTTACGCTGAGAAAGCAACAGAATTATCCAGTAACATTCACATGCAAACTAGTGGAGCAATCCTGATAGTTACACACTCTTTGTTTGAGCACGTGAGATTGTCATCAGAGGTTCTCCATCTGCTTTCACTTTCGCTGTGCATAATGGCACAGGGTGCATTGGAATAGTATGTACTCATTGGAGCACCCAGAGGGCTATTCAAACGGGTCAACTAGTAACATATCACTCCTGAAAACGATCTTTGACTTTTCACGTGAGGTAAATCTTCCCTACGATTGGATTTTGGAAAACCATGTGATGGTGAACCAATTCCGATTGGACACTCACATTGCGCACGTCATCACGCAGCTTCTATGAGGATCGAGTACAAAGATGGCCGATGGCTGGCTCGAAAGTTTGCGGAGTTAACTTTTCAGCAAAAAAAGTATGTTTCTATCTCATATCATTAAAAAGTTATTTATAATTTAGTAAAGTTTGGTCTTAGCCGTCATATACGACGGCGTCGGCCCCAGAGGGTTAAAGTGAAACTGGTTTATCAGAAGCCAATAGTGTAATCTGATTGTGGCTGCGTCCAAATCAATACTAACAGTTATCGGTTATCTGTAATAAAGATAACTTTTTTTTTAGCAGTTTATCGGTTTATCGTCATAAAAGATCATTTTTCAGTGTGGGCAGGCATAACACTGGTGCATCACTAACATGTGGCAACAAAAAGCAAATGCACCATAGACCAGCAAAAACGCAGTCCAAAGTTAAGTTTTTCTGCTGTCTCCATGTCACAGTCCTCACCTTCACCTTACATACATTGGTTAATGAAGTGGATAAAACTCTGCTGGTACCCACAGGGATGCACATTAGCACATGTGCACGCAATCTCGACAAACCTTAACTATGCTCTATTCAGTTTTTTTGGTGAAACATTTTTACACTTACAAATATAAATTAAAAAGCTGAGAAATCATTTAAATATACTTGATGATCTTGGTAAATCTAACTAAAAATGATCAGTATAAGTAGTCCCTTCCAAATATTCTGAAAGAAATTTACCAAACAAATTAAGAATATTTAAAAAATATAATTTGTTAAGCAAATACAAATTTATTTCAATGAAATAAACTTAAATATCCATCCATCCATCCATTTTCTTCCGCTTTATCCGGAGTCAGGTCGCGGGGGCAGCAGCTCAAGCAAAGCCGCCCAGACCTCCCGATCCACACACCTCCTCCAGCTCCTCTGGGGGAACCCCAAGGCGTTTCCAAGCCAGCCGAGAGATGTAGTCCCTCCAGCGTGTCCTGGGTCTTCCCCGGGGCCTCCTCCCAGTGGGACGTGCCCGGAACACCTCTCCAGCGAGGAGAGGGGCTGTCTTGGCTGACACACTTCTGCAACATCGCGTGGTGATTGGGGACAGTGCCTCTGGATTGGCAGACCGGGGTTGGTGGTCCCTCTGTTTAAGAAGGGGGACCGGAGGGTGTGTCCCAACTATAGGGGGATCACACTCCTCAGCCTCCCCGGTAAGGTCTATTCCAGAGTACTGGAGAGGAGACTTCGACCGATGGTCGAACCTCGGATTCAGGAGGAGCAGTGTGGTTTTCGTCCTGGTCGCGGCACACTGGACCAGCTCTACACGCTCCATCGGGTGCTCGAGGGTTCATGGGAGTTTGCCCAACCAGTCCACATGTGTTTTGTGGATCTGGAGAAGGCATTCGACCGTGTCCCTCGGCGCACCCTGTGGGGAGTGCTCCGGGAGTACGGGGTCCGGGGTCCTTTGCTAAGGGATATCCGGTCCCTGTACAACCGCAGCAGAAGCTTGGTTCGCATTGCCAGTAGTATGTCAAACCTGTTTCCAGTACACGTTGGCCTCCGCCAGGGCTGCCCTTTGTCACCGGTTCTGTTCATTATTTTTATGGACAGAATTTCTAGGCGCAGCCGGGGTGTAGAGGGGGTCTGGTTTGGGAACCACAGAATCTCATCTCTGCTGTTTGCGGACGATGTGGTTCTGTTGGCTTCGTCAAATCAGGACCTTCAGCGTGCACTGGGGCAGTTTGCAGCCGAGTGTGAAGCGCCTGGGATGAAGATCAGCACCTCCAAATCCGAGGCCATGGTTCTCGACCGGAAAAAGGTGCTTTGCCCTCTTCAGGTCGGTGGAGTGTCCTTGCCTCAAGTGGAGGAGTTTAAGTATCTCGGGGTCTTGTTCACGAGTGAGGGACGGATGGAGCGTGAGATCGATAGACGGATCGGTGCAGCATCTGCAGTGATGCGATCGCTGTATCGGACCATCGTGGTGAAGAGAGAGCTGAGTAGGGGGGCAAAGCTCTCAATTTACCGATCGATCTACGTTCTGATCCTCACCTATGGTCATGAGATTTGGCTCATGACCGAAAGAACGAGATCGCGAGTACAAGCGGCCGAGATGAGTTTCCTCCGCAGGGTGGCTGGGCGCTCCCTTAGAGATAGGGTGAGGAGCTCGGTCACTCGGGAGGAGCTCGGAGTCGAGCCGCTGCTCCTCCACGTCGAAAGGAGTAAACTTAAATAATAAATGTAAATTTAACATAAAATTAACTATTAAACTTTTAGGTATTTCATTTTGTACATCCAACTCAAACAATTGAATGTGTTTCAGAGATTTTGTTAAAGAATTCCACCCCCAAAGCTTCAACAATTAGTGTCCTCAGTTCCCAAACGCTTATTGAGTGTTGTTAGAAGGAAAGGTGATGTAACACAGTGGTAAACATACCACTGTCCCAGCTTTTTTAAAACATATTGCAGGCATCCATTTCAAAATGACCAAATCCAACATAACTTCTGATTGTACCGCTATCAAAGTTAACCAGGAAACAAGTGTGAGAAATTCTAACTAGAAAAGGACTGTATGACTGCAACAAAAACAAGAATGAGTTATTAGCTTTTGTATAACAGACAGAAGACAGATATGAGGATCTTGGAGAGTGGGATCATGAGGATCACTCGACATCCACAGGTAAACGTCAAGATTTTTCAGTTTGCTTGTATGAGACACACAAACCATGCTGTCTGTCTGTCTTAAACACAGACAAGATAAACAAAACTGTGATGTGAAATAATCATGCTAAACATTAATAATTCTTTGTTCTTCTGTGGGTTGGCGAATGGGGCTGGCCACAGCGTCCAAGTGCAGCGAAGCCAAGTCTCTGTCTGCGAATGGTGGCAAATGTGAGGGATTGGGTGGACATAAGAGGTGTCGCAGGAAAGAGATCTTGAAACGCTTCAACTCATGGAGCTGTCATGGATGACTGCTGCTCCTGTAAATGATTCACTTGTATGCTTTGACACTTTGACAAAGTCTCAAACACACCAGGCATAGAAGACCTCTCACTTTTAAAGAACATGTCTCACGTTTTGTAATGTCCCAGTTAGCAAGACAACATAAAAGTACTCATGATTGTAAGTGTCTCTGCACACAGGTGCTAATAATTAGTGATCTCTGATGTAGTTTATTCCTCTCACTCTGAGCGTTAGCAGGTGCATTTCCAGAAAACGTTTCACTCGGCATTTTTCAGTGTGTGACGTACAAACAAAAACATCCCAATGACTATCTGACAGAGGGAAATGAACCTGCTCCATCTGAAAACAAAGCTTCTGAGCTGCCTAAAAAGTGATGGCTCGAATTTACAGAGAGGAGATGACACACTTCACCCCAAAACTCAACTTTTTCAGAGTGTCGGATTTTGGAACCTAAAGTGTGGTGATGCACTGTTTGTGTGGATGCTGGTTTACTGAAGCTGTGGACATAGACGTGGGACATCTGACACTGATTTTAACAGACTTCCTGACATGGAGATGGATTTGTTACATTGGAAATAATCAGAATACATTATTTCCAGGAGTTAATGGAGTTATTTAACGTGCCACGATCATAAGAGAGGCGAAGCTGCAGTCGGCGGGCGGGCACATGCGCTTCTTTGATCGTGTGGATTTTACATTTGGAATTAAATCTGTAACATGGTGAGTCTGGCATGTTCAGGATGTTAGTCTTTTGTGTTTTGTGGCAAGCTTTTTTTCCTTTGAGTGTGAATTTGAAGCTGGAGTCTGTGTGCGTGTGTGCTGCTGCTCATTGCTCCTCAGCTCGCTGTGAAAAGGAATATCTCCAAGACGTTTTTTCCCTTGGCAGCAGATGTATTCATTTACATTTTATAGATAACAGCACTCATAATTAATATCATAATAATCATGCACAAGCTGAACATGGAGCAGAGATTGTTACTGACAGGCTGCGTTTATGACTCATGGCCGTGCAGGTGCACTGACACCTTCTCTGAGCTGCTCCTTTTACCATGACTGCATCAAAATGAACAGTTTTCACTTAAAAACGAGTCGTCATAACACAACATCACACTTATGTAAACTTTGGAATTAATCTGTGCCTCCATTCTTAAAGTTAGAAGGAACATTCCATTGAAGCGCACACTGGAACACCTACACCACTTGTCAGAAACACCCGAGTACTTTGTTTTCGGATGTCTCCATAGCTGTTTGCTGTGAATGTTGTATACTATGAAACCGGTCATGGAAGTGCACAAAGTAATCCTGGTGGATCATCGGATGGTCACTAACAGCCTAAATCTAAATTGTTATAATTTCGGTACGACATGTTCTTTAAGTCTGTCATATGGCTTTGTCTTAAAGAGAATGGCAGACAAGCTGATGCCAAAAACCCCCATGCTAATTAAATGGGTAAAAACGACCCCTTTGCACTTTGCATTTGTACTCAGATTGTGCTGTGTAAATAGCAATGTAGACATGCCTCAGATGTACTTATGCTATCTGTGGCTCCACAGATCAATAGGGCCCAGTGTTTGATTGTGATCTGACAATTTCACATGCAGATTCTGATATTTTTCAGAAATATTCTTTAAATTGAAACTAATATTAAAAGGTTTTTGCAGAATAAGTAGTTAGGATGCCTCATTCATTAACTCTGTCCACATGAGCAGATCACCTTTATGATTCATATATTTGGTGGACAATGGAAACACACATAAGGTCTTTTACTTTTGTTTTGCTCTGTTTCGTTTGTTGAGGTGCGTGTGTCAAATAAGCCAGAATAATGAGTTTTGCAACAACCAACCAATCACAAAGGCTCCAGTGACAGATGATCCAACAAATCCTGGTACTGTTGCGTGATGAAACTGTATCAGTGGCCGTCAGTTCTGAGCCCAGGCATTCCTGGCCATATGAGACTCTGGTTCTAAGAAACTACGTCTTAAGCTTCCCCATAAACACAGCACCAGCAATATTGTCAGCTAAATATAGGCTCTCCTCTGTCTGCCCAGCTTCCCATCACTCAGTGTGGTGAGAATTCTACAAACCGGCAACTGATTAGTGAATTGTTTGTTGGATTTCTAATCATGTTTGTGCATATCTCTGAGTGAAAAATGTAAAATGCAGGACAAGAGCTGCTGTAATTAGACTTTGTCAGATCTGCTTACAAATGAAGCAACTTGTAAAATCATCCTCAGAAACAAAGTCCTTCCTAAAATGAGACTGAAGTGAAAATCTCAATTTATAATTTTCCAAATTTTAACAATTATAATGATTATAATTTTTACCCAAAGCCATTACATATGGCTCTTGGGTATTGCAAAGACTTAGTGTCCGTCTGTCCGTCTGTCTGTGCTCAGCATAAGTCCAGTCCTATTCCTGCCAGGGTCTTCAAATTCACAGGGAATGTTCTTGGTACACAGATCTTGGACAAGTTCAAATATGGCTAACCTTGACCTACTTTAAAAGGTTAAAAAGTCACATTCTGTTTCATTCTGTTTTGTTTTTTGTTTTGAGTGGCGGAGGTGACAGCCAATCAGAGTAGATCTGCACCGTGACGTCAGTGGCAGGTCTCTCTAAAAACGCTTCATTTGTGTTTATATAACATGTTTCTCATATATTCTGTAAAAGCTAGCGAGAAATAGATGTTTCTAAACCTGAAAATGCTGTTGTTGAAACCTAATAACACCTCTGAAGTAATTTACAAGACATTAGTGTGGTGACACGTTTGTGTGTAAAGATAACCTCTTTGTCATATATTATGTAAATGCTAGTGAGAGATAAACACTTTTAAAACTGAAAACGCTGTTTTTCTAACTTGATAAGACCTCTAGACTGATTTACAAGACATTTTGCGTATGTCAGCGTGCAAGCTAACTTCCGGTCTTGTCAAAAGCTCATAAACGTAAATATTGTTTATGACTGATTGATTTCAATTTTTCAGTTTCAATTTATTTTCATTTATATAGCGCCAAATCACAAGGTTGCCTCAAGCCGTTTCACACAAGTAAGGAACAAGTATTGATAGACAGAGGGGCTTTATTGAACATGTACACACACACACACACACACACACACACACACACACACACACACACACACACACACACACACACACACACACACACACACACACACTTTGCACTGGGATACCAATTAAACAAGTGCAAATTATAAAGAAAACAATGCTCATACGACTGAGAGTATTTTAGCATTGCGTTATATTTAATATTATTATCACTTTACCGAGGCATTGCTAGGCCGGTATCGTAGATTTACGTCGATACTACATGGCTATACCTGCCCGCTGTGCGTAAACAAATGACATAGCGCGCAGCCCAAGAACTGTCCGCAGAGGGAAAAAAAACTGTCCGCAGAGGAAAAGATAAAAAGGCGAGAAGTTTGTGTTGGTCCCAATATGGATATTCCGGATGATTTTCTCATGGATAGTATGACAATGAACAGCAGCCAATTAAGCAGCCAGCTTGATGAGGACGCACTGCCGAATTTGGAGAGCAGCGCACGCCAGCCGACAAGTTAACCCTCTGGGGACAACGCCGTCGTATACGATGGCTAAGACCAAGCTTTACTAAATTATAAATAACTTTTGAATGATATGAGATAGAAATTTACTTTTTTCTGAAAAGTTAATTCTGCGGACTTTCGAGCCAGCCATCGGCCATCTTTGTACTCCTCATAGAAGCTGTGTGATGACGTGCGCAATGTGAGTGTCCAATCGGAATTGGTTCACCGTCACATGATTTTCCAAAATCCAATCGTAGGGCAGATTTACCTCACGTGAAAAGCCAAAGATCGTTTTCTGGAGTGATATGTTACTAGTTGGCCCGTTTGAATAGTCCCCTGGGTGCTCCAATGAGTACATACTATTAGTACATACTCAGTGTGCCCTGTGCCATTTCGCACAGCGATCAGTGAAAGCAGGAGCAGACATCTCACGTGCTCAAACAAAGAGTGCGTAACTATCAGGATTGCTCCACTAGTTTGCATGTGAATGTTACTGGATAACTCTGTTGCTTTCTCTGCGTAAAGCACTGTTTACCATATCAATGGACAACAAAACGCATAGACCATTTTGTATATATTGTTCAAAATGTGCATTTGTGTTTATTGTTTGAACCTTTTTGTTGTTCAGTCATTCACAGAAGACCTCAAATTAACTTTATAAAGTGTCAAAACAGTTGTTTATATTATTTGGGCAACTGGGCATGAACGTTGGGCCTCTGAAAATGCATACCGCCCTCCAAAAGCATGTTATTGTATTGTTATGAAGCTGTAGATCAGTGAGATAGATCATTGTTCAGAGCACTGACACTTCACTGATAAAGCAGCATTATTATATACTGATGTTTTTTTGTTTTTTTTAATCATCATATCAGGCTTGATTTGCTCTGAAAAATGTGAACATATGATCTGAAGAGTGCATGGGATATACAGTCTTCCTTCACAAAATCCAGTTTTCCTTCATAAAATCCCATTTCTGTGTGAGAAAAGTTTTTTTCTGCATACACGTTGTTTATACCTAAATGAGGCCCCTGGAACCAGCAGCACACATTCAGAGCTACAGCAGATTACAGGTTTGACACTTTACTGTCATGGTTACAGCAAAATTGAACTCCAAAAAGCAGACATGGACACTAAAACAAGTTGAGAAGAAATTTAATCATCGTCCTGATGGCAAAAACAGTCAGAGAGGAAAAGGAACCCGAACAAGACCAAACAAGGTGTCAAATCCAACTGAGAGGGGTTGCAGGGACTCGAGCTGAGGAACAGAAGACGAGCAACACAACTGTATAATCTGGCAGGGAGTGACGGGAAAACAGGAACTAAATACTGTGAGGGAAATCAAGCTAAATGAAGGTAGGTGTGATGACTAAAAGCCGTGCTGCCATGCTGTTATGACCGGGCATAGCGGTGAACCAAAGCATAACTTAAAAGTGACTCCCCCACTCCCCACTCCCAAGGGTGACCAGACTGCACAATCTGCAGTCCAAAATATAGATTTATTATCCTTAAATAAAACCAGGGTGAGGAAAAGGGCCAAAATAACAAATAAAACAAACTACCAAAAACCCTGTTCTTACCTAGTGCTCAAATAAAACAACCAAACAACAGCGGTCTTACCTTAGTTTCTAGGCAAACCAGGAGAAAACTATCAAAATAATGTGGCTTCTCACCTCTACTAACAAAAAGTGTTGGACTGCTTTTCAAAAATAAATAATTACAACATTT
This sequence comes from Thalassophryne amazonica, assembly GCF_902500255.1. NCBI lineage: Eukaryota > Metazoa > Chordata > Actinopteri > Batrachoidiformes > Batrachoididae > Thalassophryne > Thalassophryne amazonica. The sequence continues at coordinate 23,412,598 of NC_047110.1, read as the reverse complement.
ACAAAAAAAGTACAAAAAGATTAACAAACAAAAATCAAGCGTCCTCAGACACACATCAGTTGGGAGCAGGAAGAGGGTGGAGCACTGGAGGTTAGAGGTGAGCAGATCGATCCTAATATCGCTAATATCGATACCAACCCTGGTATTGATATTGAATGATCCTCATGTAGACAGATCGATACTCAAGCTTTTTTTTCATCTTCCACATGCACTGACTGCTGCGCACACAGATTCATCAAAGTCTACTCTCTGTCCGTAAAAGCAGCGCTGCGCTGTGTCACACAACACGGAGCAGCGCACCCTTGTATTGTGGTTTGTTAGCCCTCTGCCTCAGGAGATTTTGTTTTAAGTTGTGTTGAGTGATATTTTTTAAACAAGAATGTTGTTTGTGATAATAAAGTATTTTGTTGTCATGTACAATGTTTGGCATAATTCTATCCTAGGTCTTTTGGATCCTTTCGATCTATGAAGCTTAAATATGAAAAAGTATCTGTATCGGTATCGTTATCGGCAATACTGGGCCTGTATTTACTAAAGTAAATACAGGCCCAGTATCAATATGATAAATACGAAAATTCCCGGTATTGCCCAGGTGTACTGCAGGTTGGTTTCAACCTTCCTTATAAAGCTGGGGGCCTTCATTGCTGGACCAATCAGCCGGTGCCATCTGTACAAGCTCACCTAAAGCAAGAGAGATTCACAACACACAGAATAAACAGCGCCTCACCTAGGTGGGGAGGGTAAATACACTCATATGCCACAAAACAACAACAACAAAAAAACCCACATATGACCTCAGGGTCATAACACATGTTGAAGACAAAGTGAAGAGGTCATGCACACAGACACACAGGGACAGACTGACAGGGGTGAAAAGTGAAACAGAACAAGAAACTAAACAAACCATCCTCACATTAACTCACACAGGATGAACAAGACAACACCAGTGCAACAAAACCAAAGTGGAACTCAAAAATGGCTGTAGTATATAGGATAAAGGAATACTGAGCACAAAACTCAAGAAAACACTCAAACATCCACAACCACCAAACTAAACGGAGACAAGACAAGCACTCGGGGTGGATTATGGCACTTGACACTATTTAGTTTTAGTATATTGCAAATTTGGCTTTCCTTCAATCACCAAAATTCTAAAAGCCTCTTCTTGCATCTTACAGAAAGATGTCTTCCATGCAAGCCACGCCTCCTTTCCACCCGCCTTCTGAGGAAGAAGCAACCATAAATCGGGATAATGCGACCTGGGCCTGTGATGAACGAGACAGCCTGAAAGAGACAGCGTCACCCTCTTTGCATGACCAGCCTCTCTTAAACGAGCTGCAGCCAATCAGAGAAAAGCCAATGGATGCTGAGTGGGACACTGTGGGGCCCCCTGTGATGGTGAGATTTACACACAAATATAAGATATTTGTAAGATACACCATGCTGCTGGAACTCAGATTCATCAGGCAGATGTGGTGACTATATGGACACATGTACACACAGCATTCATAAAACATTAATGAAATATGTGCAGGAATATGCACCTTATGCATGTACTCCTTCTTCATTATAAATTATGCACAATTCAAAGCATTTTCCAATACATTTTGACTCAGCGGAATGCAGCCAGTCAAGAAGATTATTTTTTATATCTGTTATTAAAATTTCAGTAGAAAGCACCGCAATTCAGAATATTAAGTACCTCTTAAGCACCTGTCACACCATGATGGCTCAAGGAAACACCTGAGGAAGTGATACGAATTTTGGATATCCATTTTTATTCTACAAAAGTCCTTTTCTCATTCACTAATTGTGTTCTTTGTCAGCTGATGTCCGCCGAGTCTCGAAAAGTTTTGTGCATGCTCAGAACTTTGAGTGGCATTAGGTGGAGAGCTTTCCTGGTGGCTGCTTTCCTGGTGGCTGCACGATTGTTTACCATTTTGTCCATGGGCTGTCCAAAGCTTCAGACTGGCTTCTGATTGGCCAAAGCTCTGGCACGGTTTATACATTTAGTATTTAGCAGAGTGAGACCCTGATGTAGCAATATTCAGCACTGCTGTTCGTTTAGCCAAGGTCAGAGTTAACTGAAGAAAAAGATACCTTTTTTGGTGCTATTTTATGTGGACGTCAGAGCACCCAGCAAATTCCCTTGGTGAGAAGGAGTTGTTTGAAGCTCTCACTTCTGCAGCTGCACTGAATGCTGGAACACTGACAAGACGGTAACAGCACACGAACATAGTGAGGCATTATGACATCACAATCCCTGAGCAATCCAGATTCTATATACATTTGCATTCAGATCTCGGTGAATCCCGCACAAATCCACCCCCCACCCTAGCATGCATATATGTTGTGAAACTGTGAAAATCATTCTGCTGAATGTAACGCTCTGTGTTCCCAGTGGAAATGTAATGTCATCTGTCCATCAGAGTCCAAAATCCATGGAGACCGACGGATTATGTGATTTTGCCACTGGACAAAATATTTAACCCCTTTATGCCCGAATTTATATAGCTGTATATAAAAAAATGTTTTGTGTGTGTTTTTGCCTTTAAGTAGATGGTAAATAATGTTGAGATTATTAATTTCACTTTTGCACAAAAACTAGATAGTAATATTGGGTATTCTGGTAATGACTTTATGTTATAATGTTATAATAATAATGATGGTATTTTGCAAATTTTGCGACAACAGGCATCCAGGTCAATTTGGTAAGTTGCATATTTGAGTCAGAGATTGTAGCATATATGCGACGATGGGCGTTAAGGGGTTAAATACGTAACTAATCCATTTGCTCTATCTGTCACAGTGTGACAACACCATTGTACTTGGCTAAGTTAGCTCCAGGTTTTTCAGAGTTATGCCTCAGTGCTGTGCTAAGTCGCCTTATTACATCACCAACTATTTTGAAAAATAACAAAATACAAGTTAATGAACCAGGATCTCACTGCTTTAAATTAAAAACAAAATTTAAGCAACAACAAAAAAGAAAAAAATATGGAAAAATTTTATTAATTATGTTTGTTATTCTTTGTCCTTTAAAGCTTTTTGATTTGCTTATTAACTGATTAAATGGTGGTTGATATTGATGTTTGAGATCAATCAAAAAAGCTATTTTATTTTGCTGTAAAATATTGTACACCTTTTTGCCACCTTTGGGGTACGAGTCAGGAATGTGCACGTATGATTAATTCCATATTTGACTCTCTGGGATCCATGGACTCAACCAAATTATTATTATTATTTTTATGTTTCTGGTCTGCTGAGGGATAAAGGTTACAATCAACACTGGGTCTGTATCAAAGCCTGTGTAAAGCCTGATTTTGGCTCTTGCTTGCCTCTACTGGTGGTTGGCTCTCACTGCGGTATTGTATCACTTCCTGTTCCGGAGCACAGCGGTGTTTTTCTGTATCTGTTAGCTGTTAATCTGCGCAGTTAGATTGATCTAGTTACCTAGATAATTTGTTTCACAGTGTAATCTTCACGTGCCTTAACTAAAGCACTCCCTCTGCTGAATCACCTCTAAATTATTTACACATTATTCACTTTGTGTGTTTTTAGGAATCCACTAGCTTAGCACAGCTACTAGCTCTTAGCCGGTTTAGCATGGCGGCTTCTCCTGTCTCTCCCGCACTTTTCTGCTCTGGGTGTGAAATGTTTAGTTATTCCTCGGCCTCCTTTAGCAGTAATGGTACTTGTAATAAGTGTAGCTTATTCGTAGCTTTGGAGGCCAGGCTGGGCGAATTGGAGACTCGGCTCCGCACCGTGGAAAATTCTACAGCTACCCAGGCCCCTGTAGTCGGTGCGGACCAAGGTAGCTTAGCAGCCGTTAGTTTCCCTCTGGCAGATCCCGAGCAGCCGGGAAAGCAGGCCGACTGGGTGACTGTGAGGAGGAAGCGTAGCCCTAAACAGAAGCCCTGTGTACACCACCAACCCGTTCACATTTCTAACCGTTTTTCCCCACTCGACGACACACCCGCCAAGGATCAAACTCTGGTTATTGGCGACTCTGTTTTGAGAAATGTGAAGTTAGCGACACCAGCAACCATAGTCAATTGTCTTCCGGGGGCCAGAGCAGGCGACATTGAAGGAAATTTGAAACTGCTGGCTAAGGCTAAGTGTAAATTTGGTAAGATTGTAATTCACGTCGGCAGTAATGACACCCGGTTACGCCAATCGGAGGTCACTAAAATTAACATTGAATCGGTGTGTAACTTTGCAAAAACAATGTCGGACTCTGTAGTTTTCTCTGGGCCCCTCCCCAATCGGACCGGGAGTGACATGTTTAGCCGCATGTTCTCCTTGAATTGCTGGCTGTCTGAGTGGTGTCCAAAAAATGAGGTGGGCTTCATAGATAATTGGCAAAGCTTCTGGGGAAAACCTGGTCTTGTTAGGAGAGACGGCATCCATCCCACTTTGGATGGAGCAGCTCTCATTTCTAGAAATCTGGCCAATTTTCTTAAATCCTCCAAACCGTGACTATCCAGGGTCGGGACCAGGAAGCAGAGTTGTAGTCTTACACACCTCTCTGCAGCTTCTCTCCCCCTGCCATCCCCTCATTACCCCATCCCCGTAGAGACGGTGCCTGCTCCCAGACCACCAATAACCAGCAAAAATCTATTTAAGCATAAAAATTCAAAAAGAAAAAATAATATAGCACCTTCAACTGCACCACAGACTAAAACAGTTAAATGTGGTCTATTAAACATTAGGTCTCTCTCTTCTAAGTCCCTGTTAGTAAATGATATAATAATTGATCAACATATTGATTTATTCTGTCTTACAGAAACCTGGTTACAGCAGGATGAATATGTTAGTTTAAATGAGTCAACACCCCCGAGTCACACTAACTGCCAGAATGCTCGTAGCACGGGCCGAGGCGGAGGATTAGCAGCAATCTTCCATTCCAGATTATTAATTAATCAAAAACCCAGACAGAGCTTTAATTCATTTGAAAGCTTGACTCTTAGTCTTGTCCATCCAAATTGGAAGTCCCAAAAACCAGTTTTATTTGTTGTTATCTATCGTCCTCCTGGTCGTTACTGTGAGTTTCTCTGTGAATTTTCAGACCTTTTGTCTGACTTAGTGCTTAGCTCAGATAAGATAATTATAGTGGGCGATTTTAACATCCACACAGATGCTGAGAATGACAGCCTCAACACTGCATTTAATCTATTATTAGACTCAATTGGCATTGCTCAAAATGTAAATGAGTCCACCCACCACTTTAATCATATCTTAGATCTTGTTCTGACTTATGGTATGGAAATTGAAGACTTAACAGTATTCCCTGAAAACTCCCTTCTGTCTGATCATTTCTTAATAACATTTACATTTACTTTGATGGACTACCCAGCAATGGGGAATAAGTTTCATTACACTATAAGTCTTTCAGAAAGTGCTGTAACTAGGTTTAAGGATATGATTCCTTCTTTATGTTCTCTAATGCCATATACCAACACAGTGCAGAGTAGCTACCTAAACTCTGTAAGTGAGATAGAGTATCTCGTCAATAGTTTTACATCCTCATTGAAGACAACTTTGGATGCTGTAGCTCCTCTGAAAAAGAGAGCTTCAAATCAGAAGTGCCTGACTCCGTGGTATAACTCACAAACTCGCAGCTTAAAGCAGATAACCCGTAAGTTGGAGAGGAAATGACGTCTCACTAATTTAGAAGATCTTCACTTAGCCTGGAAAAACAGTCTGTTGCTCTATAAAAAAGCCCTCCGTAAAGCTAGGACATCTTACTATTCATCACTAATTGAAGAAAATAAGAACAACCCCAGGTTTCTTTTCAGCACTGTAGCCAGGCTGACAAAGAGTCAGAGCTCTATTGAGCCGAGTATTCCTTTAACTTTAACTAGTAATGACTTCATGACTTTTTTTGCTAATAAAATTTTAACTATTAGAGAAAAAATTACTCATAACCATCCCAAAGATGTATCGTTATCTTTGGCTGCTTTCAGTGATGCCGGTATTTGGTTAGACTCTTTCTCTCAGATTGTTCTGTCTGAGTTATTTTCATTAGTTACTTCATCCAAACCATCAACATGTCTATTAGACCCCATTCCTACCAGGCTGCTCAAGGAAGCCCTACCATTATTTAATGCTTCGATCTTAAATATGATCAATCTATCTTTATTAGTTGGCTATGTACCACAGGCTTTTAAGGTGGCAGTAATTAAACCATTACTTAAAAAGCCATCACTTGACCCAGCTATCTTAGCTAATTATAGGCCAATCTCCAACCTTCCTTTTCTCTCAAAAATTCTTGAAAGGGTAGTTGTAAAACAGCTAACTGATCATCTGCAGAGGAATGGTCTATTTGAAGAGTTTCAGTCAGGTTTTAGAATTCATCATAGTACAGAAACAGCATTAGTGAAGGTTACAAATGATCTTCTTATGGCCTCAGACAGTGGACTAATCTCTGTGCTTGTTCTGTTAGACCTCAGTGCTGCTTTTGATACTGTTGACCATAAAATTTTATTACAGAGATTAGAGCATGCCATAGGTATTAAAGGCACTGCGCTGCGGTGGTTTGAATCATATTTATCTAATAGATTACAATTTGTTCATGTAAATGGGGAATCTTCTTCACAGACTAAGGTTAATTATGGAGTTCCACAAGGTTCTGTGCTAGGACCAATTTTATTCACTTTATACATGCTTCCCTTAGGCAGTATTATTAGACGGCATTGCTTAAATTTTCATTGTTACGCAGATGATACCCAGCTTTATCTATCCATGAAGCCAGAGGACACACACCAATTAGCTAAACTGCAGGATTGTCTTACAGACATAAAGACATGGATGACCTCTAATTTCCTGCTTTTAAACTCAGATAAAACTGAAGTTATTGTACTTGGCCCCACAAATCTTAGAAACATGGTGTCTAACCAGATCCTTACTCTGGATGGCATTACCCTGACCTCTAGTAATACTGTGAGAAATCTTGGAGTCATTTTTTATCAGGATATGTCATTCAAAGCCCATATTAAACAAATATGTAGGACTGCTTTTTTGCATTTACGCAATATCTCTAAAATTAGAAAGGTCTTGTCTCAGAGTGATGCTGAAAAACTAATTCATGCATTTATTTCCTCTAGGCTGGACTATTGTAATTCATTATTATCAGGTTGTCCTAAAAGTTCCCTGAAAAGCCTTCAGTTAATTCAAAATGCTGCAGCTAGAGTACTAACGGGGACTAGAAGGAGAGAGCATATCTCACCCATATTGGCCTCTCTTCATTGGCTTCCTGTTAATTCTAGAATCGAATTTAAAATTCTTCTTCTTACTTATAAGGTTTTGAATAATCAGGTCCCATCTTATCTTAGGGACCTCATAGTACCATATCACCCCAATAGAGTGCTTCGCTCTCAGACTGCAGGCTTACTTGTAGTTCCTAGGGTTTGTAAGAGTAGAATGGGAGGCAGAGCCTTCAGCTTTCAGGCTCCTCTCCTGTGGAACCAGCTCCCAATTCGGATCAGGGAGACAGACACCCTCTCTACTTTTAAGATTAGGCTTAAAACTTTCCTTTTTGCTAAAGCTTATAGTTAGGGCTGGATCAGGTGACCCTGAACCATCCCTTAGTTATGCTGCTATAGACTTAGACTGCTGGGGGGTTCCCATGATGCACTGAGTGTTTCTTTCTCTTTTTGCTCTGTATGCACCATTCTGCATTTAATCATTAGTGATTGATCTCTGCTCCCCTCCACAGCATGTCTTTTTCCTGGTTCTCTCCCTCAGCCCCAACCAGTCCCAGCAGAAGACTGCCCCTCCCTGAGCCTGGTTCTGCTGGAGGTTTCTTCCTGTTAAAAGGGAGTTTTTCCTTCCCACTGTCGCCAAGTGCTTGCTCACAGGGGGTCGTTTTGACTGTTGGGGTTTTTACGTAATTATTGTATGGCCTTGCCTTACAATATAAAGCGCCTTGGGGCAACTGTTTGTTGTGATTTGGCGCTATATAAATAAAATTGATTGATTGATTGATTGTATGTGCACTAGCACGTATGATGCTTATAGTTTGTAAAATGAGAAAAAATGCTGACTTATCAGAATCATATGAACATATTTCAAAATTCAACCACTGTATTTTCTGGAGTATGTCACATTTTTATTTTATTTTATTATTTTTATTACTAGTTTGGGAGGCCCTGTGACTTATACTCTGGTGCGACTTATATACGTATATTGATAATTCATTCAATCACTCATCTTCAACCACTTACTCCAAGTAAGGGTCGCGGGGGGCTGGAGCCTATCTCAGCAGTCATAGAGCGCAAGGCGGGGTACACCCTGGACAGGACGCCAGTCTGTCACAGCTGATAATTCACAGGTTTGTTATTAATAATAGTCATTATAATGACGATTTATAAAGAACTTTCACAAAAATCAAAGCACTGAACAAAATAAACTCCAATAATAAAAGGATAAATGCCAATAAAAAATAACACACCACAACAATGCACGAAAATCCCAAAGTGAAAGAGCTCATAACACATAGTCTGGTGTGACTTATCTGCTGATGTGACTTATGTATGGCTTCTTCTTCTTCAAGAGACATTTTTGACGTGAAACCTCTACTAAGGTGTGACTTAAATACGGTAAATACCCTGTGCATTGGGGATAGTAGGGCACAGGCATGTGTTTATGTGTGTCTATTGACAAGATCACGCAAAAATGGCTTGACAGATTTCCTTAAAATGTGTTGAAAATATTACTCTGACAAGATATCTAGAGGTGATTAGATTTTGAAGTAGTTTGGTTAAAGGTCTAGGTCAAGGAAACCATGGTCTGAAAAGCACCTTTATTTGTATATCTCAAAACCACCAAAAATCTAACGGGCTGATCTAAATCATATATTGATCAGCAATATATTTGTGATTGATTGGTATGAATGACTTCATAATGAAGTCACAAAGAGGGCATATGATGTTGTCATACATAGTCAAAAACACCATTACAGACATATGATGTGCAGGGCACAGGGTATGCATCAGCCCTCTGACACCTTTCACTGCAATTGAACACGACATACTGTCATAAGGATTCATATGTCAAAGACAAACTGAGAGATTTGCAGGTATTGATAAATAAATACATCATACAAATCAGTGGTGGAAAGTCAGAAAAGAATTTTAGCTATTGACTGCATAATGCAGATCCTGTGTACCTAATAAATGTTAAAATGGATTTCCACACGCTGTGCAGAGGTTTTCTGTTGTCAGTGTGCTGCAGGCAGTGCTGCAGGCCGCCCACTGAGGAAGCTCCTCCAGAGGGCATATACCCCTCAGGTTCTGCTCTTCTCCACAGCTGGCTCTCACATGTACGTGCATGTGTGTGCGTGTTCAGGTGTTATTTGTCTTGAGGTTATGTGTGTCTCTTGTGGGCGACCAGTGTTTGACTTCAGCCTCTGTGGATAGTGGAAAGTTTTGAGAATAAAGATGCCTTAGGTATTAGCTCTGTTGCAGAATAAACAGTTGTCCAGCAAAAACTTTTGTTTATTGTGTAAAATAATATTTTTTACACAATTTTATTTTAGAATTTTCACTTCCTCACTTATCTTCAACCTCTTATCCGGGCTCAGGTTGCAGGGGCAGAGCTCCAGTAGGGGACCCCAAACTTCCCTTTCCTGGGCCACATGAAGCATCTCTGTCTGGGAGATACCGAAGTGTACCCTGGCCAGTGAGGAGATATAATCTCTCCACTTTGTCCTGGGCCTTCCCCGGGGTCCCCGCCCAGCTGCACGGGCCTGGAACACCTTCCTAGGGAGGCAACTGGGGGCATGCTTAAGGGCCCCTTTACACATAACACAAATGAAGCCAACTAGTGCACGAAGGAGGAACTGCATGCCATTCGTGAAAAATCTGAGCCACCTCTAACGCCTCATACACCTGTCGCTACAACTATTCGCGTACACCAGCGGCCGAAAGACAGAGAGTGTCCTGTGAGAGCCCATTCGATCCCTCTCGTGGCAGGTGTTTGCCAAATTCCAGGTGACACACATGAACATCCAACACCACTCGCTGGACACTTAGAAAAGCCGGGGCTACGTGAACTCCTTCACTTGGGGCAAGACCTCATTCCCTACCTGAGTAGGCAATCCATCGGTTTCCTGCTGAGAACCATAGCTTCAGATTTAGAGATGCTGATCCTCATCCCAGCCATTTCACACTTGGCTGCAAACCGATCCAGTGAGTGCTGGAGGTCACAGGCTGATGAAGCCAACAGGACCACATCATCTGCCAAAAACAGTAATGAGACCCTGAGTCCACGAAACTCAAAACCCTCCTCCTCCCGACTATGCCTCGATATCCTGTCCATGCATTCACAAATAGGACTGGTGACACGGCGCAGCCCTGGCGGAGGCCAACCCCCACCGGAAATGAGTCCAACTTACTGCCAAGAACCCGAACACAGCATCTCTCTTTGTGAGTACAAAGATTGGATGGACCGGAGAAGGGACCCCCTCACTCCATATTGCTGCAGCACCTCCCACAGTATCTCCCGGGGTACTTGATCATAAGCCTTGTTCAAGTCCACAAAACACATGGGCATAGTCCAGGATTCTTGTGAGAATGAAGAGCTGGCCTATTGTTCCACGGTCAGAACAGAACCCGCATTGTTCCTCTTCAATCTGAAGTTTGACTATCGGCTGAACCCTCCTTTCCAGCACCCTGGAGTAGGCTGAGTAGTGTGATGCCCCTGTAATTGGCACACACTCTCTGGTCCCCTTTTTAAATATGGGGACCGCCACCCCAGTTTGCCACTCCTTTCGGCACTGTCCCAGACCTCAATGCAACGTTGAACAGACGCCTCATCCGACTACCACTGAGACTATCTCAGTAACTTCCAACAGGGAAATTGACGATGATCTATTGTCAGCTTCCAGCTCTACAGGGTGCTCCAGTCTGATACAGGAGTTCATCAAAGTGTTCCTTCCAGTGCACAATTGTCTCCTCAGTTGATGTCAACAGAATTCCATCCTTACTGTAGACAGCTTGGATGATTTCCCGTTTTCCTCTCCTGAGGTTCCTCACGGTCCACCAGAAGCACCTTGGTGGTGACTGAAAGTCCTTCTCCATGGTTTCTGTGAACTCCTCCCACACCCGCTGCTTTACCTCCCTCATAGCAGGGGCTGCTGCCCTTCGGGCCTGTCTGTTCTTTACAACTACCTCCGGAGTTCTCCGAGATAACATATCCCACAAGGACTCTTTCTTCATTCAAACTGCTTCCATGACCACCGGTGTCCACCACAGTGTTCGAGCGCTGTTGCCTCTCGAGGCACCTAAGACCTTCAGGCTGCAGCTCCCCACTGCAGCTTCAGCAATGGAGGCTTTGAACATTTCCCATTCTGGTTCAATGCCATCAACCTCCACAGGGATGCCAGAAAAGCTCCACCAGAGAAGTGAGTTGAAGATCTGTCAGACATTGGGCTGCTCCAGACATTCCCAGTTCACCTGCACTATGTGTTTGGACTTACCAGGTCTGTGCAAAGTCCTCTCCCACCCTCTGATCCAACTCACCACCAGATGGTGATCAGTTGACAGCTCTCCCTCTCTCTTCACCCAAGTGTCCAGAACATGTGGCCTCAGATCAGATGATCCGATCACAAAATCAGTCATCGACGTTCAGCCTAGGGTGCTCTGGTACTATGTACACTAATGAGCATCCTGGTGTTCTTTATGTACTGTCCATGACTAGCACAGAAGTCCAATAGCAAATGACAGCTCTGGTTTAGATCAAGGAGGCCGTTCCTGCCAATCACGTCTCTCCAGGTGTCTCTGTCATTGCCCACGTGTGCGTTGAATACCTCAGCACAACAATGGAGCCCCCATTGGAGCCCCATACAGGACTCCATTGAGGGACTCCAAGAAGGCTGAATAATCCGAACTGCTGTTCAGTGCTAACATACAAACAACAGTCAGAGTTTTCCCCTCCTGCCACCCGAAGGTGCAGGGAGGTGACCATCTCATCTCCCGGGGTAAACCCCAATTTAGCAGCTCCCAGCCAGGAACTTGTGAGTATACCCACACCCACCCGGCGCCTCAGGCTGTGCGTGAGACCCACCGGGTCTAAGTGGTAGTGCTCCACCTTCAGCACAAGTTCCAGCTCCTTCCCCCCACAGTGAGGTAACATTCCACACTCCTGGAGCTAGCCTCTGCTGCCAGAGTCTGGTCTGTCGAGGTCCTCGACTTTCACTGCCACCCAATGGGAAGTGCACCCAACCCCAGCGGTTCCCTCTGCGGGTGGTGAGCCCACAGGGTGGAGATGGAAAGTCCATGTTGCCTTCTCGGGCTGTGCCCAACCGGGCTCTGTGGAAAATCTGGCCACCAGGCACTCGCTGATGGTCCGTCCAGGCCTGGCTCCAGACGGGGGCCCCAGGCTTTCTCCGGGCTGGGTCACATTTCCTCTTCATTGTTTTTTCATGGTCTGGCCCTACCAGGAGCACAAAGGTTCCAGACAACATAGCTCTCAGGTTCATAGGAGCACACGAACCTCTCCACCACGATAAGGTGATGGTTCCTGGAGAGGAACCATTTTAGAATTTAGTTTTTCTTAAAATTCACAAAATATTTTCTTTTGGAAATTTCTAGCAATTTACAACTGCAGTAGAATTTCTGTATATTAATTGTCTGCAACAATCATTTCAAAACAGCTGAAAAACACACAGCAGAACAGTTTGGCCTCATGTTGCATTAGTATAGAAACATTAAAGGTCTCAAACCAAAAATGGTGCTGGAAATGATTGGTGTGCCGACACTTTCTTCTCTCTATATATATTAAATGCACAACAACAACAATAATTAGATGGCACACAGTGTTATACAGCACCCTGTTTATATGTAACTGCTATGTGTTTACTAAGAATGTGGCTAGTAATTGTATTTCTGTTTTTAATTGCATAAAATGTGTGAAAATAAAACATTACACTGGCCAGGGGATACTCCATTTTTCACTTTGTCCACAATCACATGTACTTCTGTAGATGTTTGCCATATCTCAGGATCAGTGTTGCCACAGTTACTTTGAAAAAGTAACTTAGTTACTTTACTGATTACTCAATTGTAAAAGTAACTTAGTTACTTTACTGATTACTCAATTGTAAAAGTAACTAAGTTAGATTACTAGTTACTTTTTTAGTTACTTTTCCCAGCTGCCGACAACAACCCTCTGCCACCTCAACATGACAATGATACCTGTTTTGCCAAAACTCACTTTATAGTCACCCTTTCTTGACTTCAATGAAAATAATACTTGTTTTATAAAAAGTAAAATAAAGACGTCTTTCTTGACCTCATATTTAACTGTTGACAGCACTGTAACAGTAAAACTTGCAATTTCGAGCCTACATTGTTTATAAAGGTAACTATTAAATTCTAACATTTTTCTAACATTTAAATTCTCTCTAAACATTTTACTTGTCGAAATTATTATTATTTTAAGCAATATTAGTTGTAGTAAAAAACGGCTTCAAAATTGCACCTTTAATCTAGGGGTGTTGTGGGGGGGGCACATCCTTGCCCCACGCCCCCATTCCATCTAGATTCGCCCCTGCTTTGGCGTTTGAGCACAAAGAATGGATAACATTTATTTATGCAGAAAACATGACCAGATTTACAGGTAAGAAAGTTTTATTGCGTTTTCACATCATGTGGTCCTCAGAAAGAGAGTTTAGGTGCATTTGAGTGGAAAATAGTGTTAGTTGTTGATGTGTCGCGGAGGATCAGCTGTTTTTAACGACCAGATACAGAGTGGCTCAGCTCAGAATTCTAAATAAAGGAGGAAAAAAAGTATAAAAATGCCTTTGTAAAGTTCAGTGCAGGTGTGCTGATCACCGCGCTTTAAGAGGTGAGGACGAGTCGAGCAGCTGCAAAAAACCGCGGATGAAAAGCTCACAGCTCGCTTAAAGTGGGCAGTTCAGTCGAACCCCGACCTCCTGCCCACGGACCAAGTTTAATGCTGCTGTTGACCCACAATGAAAAATAATAGTAACGCACAGTGACATGGAGAAGTAACTTTAATCTGATTACTGATTTGGAAAGATTAATGCGTTAGATTACTCGTTACTAAAAAAAGTGGTCAGATTAGAGTAACGCGTTACTAAGTAACGCGTTACCGGCATCACTGCTCAGGATTCACTAGTTATATGGTTGCAATTTTGTATATATATATACGAGGTCTGTCCGTAAAGTATCGTACCTTTTTATTTTTTTCAAAAACTATATGGATTTCATTCATATGTTTTTACGTCAGACATGCTTGAACCCTCGTGCGCATGCCTGTCGGTGACGTCATTCGCCTGTGAGCACGCCTTGTGGAAGGAGTGGTCCCACCCCCTCATTGGATTTTCATTGTCTGGAAATGGCGGAATGAAAAGGACTTTTTTCCATCAGAATTTTTTCAGAAGCTGTTAGAGACTGGCACCTGGAAACCATTCGAAAAATTTATCTGGCTTTCAGTGAAAATTTTACGGGCTTCACAGAGAATAAGGACTTTAACTACAGGTTTAAGGACCCCTTTAAAGGACGGTCGGTGCGCCGCGCTGCGAGCTGCGACGATGCGGCACAAACCACTGGATCATTTCTAAGCTGATGGCTCTGTGGATACGAGACCGTTGTGTGCTCTTTCTCTGGTTATCACAAGACCTGGACATCAGCCATTTTCCGGCAGATTTCACTTTTAACAAGAGATTTTGTCATGGAAAGCCGCGCGGAGGCTTCGCGCGTCACGACCGATTCGCTGATGAAGCGAGACAAAGGAACACCTCCGTTTCAGAGTGTTAGAGGACAAGTTGGGACATGTCCAGCTCTCCACAAGTTCTTTTATACTCACTCGACTGGTAAGCACTGAAAGCCAGATAAATTTTTCGAATGGTTTCCAGGTGCCAGTCTCTAACAGCTTCTGAAAAAATTCTGATGGAAAAAAAGTCCTTTTCATTCCGCCATTTCCAGACAATGAAAATCCGACGAGGGGGTGGGACCACTCCTTCCACAAGGCGTGCTCACAGGTGAATGACGTCACCGACAGGCGTGGAAAAACTCACGCATGCGCACGAGGGTTCAAGCATGTCTGACGTAAAAACATATGAATGAAATCCATATAGTTTTTGAAAAAAATAAAAAGGTACGATACTTTACTGACAGACCTCGTATATATATATATATATATATATATATACAAAAAGTTTCCATTTGCTTCAACAGTTCTAAAAATGACTGTAAACACCCCTTGTTGTATATCAATAACTGGTAAGTGTCATGATCCCCGTCTGTGTCTGCCCTTACCCTCTGCCACCCTCTTGTGACTGTTCCTGGCAACCCAGTCTCACGTCATTTCGTGATGGCATCTTGAAATGTAAATTAATCTATGGTTCGTGATACCATCACAAAAAGATGCATTTTCCTGACGGGAGCACAAATTCATCTTGTGATGGGAGCTCGAAATGCAGAGTGATGTCGGGGTGGGGGGTGGGGGTCTGGTCTGAGAGGGTTACGGTTAGGGTTATGGAAAGGGAGAGGGTTAGAAATAGTAAAATAAAAAAACATGTGGCAAAAATGTGACTCATTTCATGATGGGCAAAAGCGTGAACAAAGCGTGAGACTGGGCTGTTCCTGGTGTTATTATTTGGAGTTCCCTGTGATTTTTCCTGCCATTTTGGACATTTCTGTTGTGATTGTGTGTCATGTTTTTTGACCTTTCTCTGCCTCTTTGACCATTCTCCTACCTATCTACTCACGGACACTGTTGCCAGATTTGAACTGCTCATCTATGTTTTCACCTTTGACCTCTTCTGTCAAAATGAGTCAATAAAGACAACATTTAGAATTTTTTGTGTGTGTGATATCTGTGTTGGGCCATCCATCCATCTCAGCCATCCATCCTTCTTTGGCATTACATTCAGGCTGACGCTGGCTGCGCAGGTGATGCAGGCCGTGCTTCATTTCTTTACAGTGCATCCAGAAAGTATTCACAGTGCTTCACTTTTTCCCCATTTTGCTATGTTACAGCCTTATTCCCAAATGGAGAAAATTTAATTTTTCCCCTCAAAATTCTACACATAACACCTCATGATGACAACATGGAAAAAAAAAAATCGAAAAACAAAAACCCTAAGAAATCACACGTACATAAGTATTCACACCCTTTGCTCAATATTTTTTTGATGCACCTTTTGGCAGCTATTACAGCCTTGAGTCTTGTTGAATACGATACCACAAGCTTGGTGCACCTATCTTTGGGCTGTTTTGTCCATTCCTCTTTGCAGCACCTCTCAAGCTCCATCTGGTTGGATGGGAAGCGTCAGTGCACAGACATTTTCAGATCTCTCCAGAGATGTTCTCTGGATCTGGCTGGGCCACTCAAGGACATTCACAGAGTTGTCCTGAAGCCACTCCTTTGATATCTTGGCTGTGTGTTTAGGGTCATTGTCCTGCTGAAAGATGAACCATCGCTCCAGTTTAAGGTCAAGAGCGCTCTGGAGCAGGTTTTCATCCAGGATGTCTCTGTACATTGCTGCTTTCATCTTTCCCTCAATTCTGACTAGTCTCCCAGTTCCTGCTGCTGATAAACATCCCCACTATGCTTCACTGTAGGGATGGTGCCTGGTTTCCTCCAAACATGACCCCTGACATTCACGCCAAAGAGTTAAATCTTTGTCTCATCAGACCAGAGATCTTTGTCTCTCATGGTCTGAGAGTCCTTCAGGTGCCTTTTACCAAACCCATAACTGGTGCCTCCTTCAAAAATGGTTGAGTGGATTCCGTGATATAACATAGCCGATGTCCACCATTTAATCTAGTTAACACTGAATAAATCTGCTTCTGTGTAGGTTTTATGAATCTGCTGTGACGACAAATCCTGCAAAGACCTCGAGACCTAAGCCTGGTTCACATGGCAGGATCTTAAAATTATCTTTAGGTTTCCAAAACCTGAGAGACAACACATGTGAAGATAAAAAATCATGGATCTAACAGGTATGGTCATACAGTGTGTGGTGTTCAGCCACACGGTAAGGACAACAACACCACACATGAACAGATTTCACACACGAACATTCCCAGCTCAGACAGGAAATCTCGCAAAATCTCTCGAGATTAAACGTGACTTCAGCGTAAACAAATGGAGGTACTTTGTGGACTATTTAAAACAGAGGGGAAAAAAATGATACAAAAATAAAATGAAAAGGTGTTCTTTAAAGGAGTGGACACAGTGCGACCACTGGACTTTCTGGAAAGTCAGAACAGCTGTTTTGATTTTATTTTCCGCTCCGTGCATCCGTCACCTCGCTTTCTGATTGGCTGCACGTCACATTCAGCAGGCTGCGTGCACATTTGTGGTCGGAGGACACCACACATGCTGCGATATCGGGCCAAAAAAATCCAACATGTTGAATATTCCAGATTTGCGATCGGAGCGCTCCTGACTCCCTTCCGAGCAGATCAGAATGCTCTTAACACACCACACACGGGAGGACTATCTGATAAGATTATCTTTAGCGTCATCACATTTGTTGGGGCGTCCTTAAGAATGTCGGAAGGGGAAGATCGGGTCCAATATCGGCCTAATTATCCTGCCGTGTGAACCCGGCCTTAGTCATCAGAACTGCATCTGTTTGTGGTGAGAGTGCGAACTTGTTCAGGTTCGCCTGTCTTGATACGTCTCTGGGTCCTTGACCTTTGGGACCAAGACACCTGGAAGGAGCTCATGAAGCCATGTGGTCACTGCACAGAGGTGTTGGTGATGCTAAAACTATGTTGTACAAACTAAAACGTGGAAGACAGACTTTCAAAAAGCTGCTGATGTTGCTTACGTTTTGATATCCTAATTTAACTTTTTTTTAGGTTAATACATCTTTGCTCACCTCTGACATGATTTCCAACTTGTATTTAGTGCCTTGCTCAAGGACAGTCTGAGTGAGGATCGAGCTTGCAGAGGATATAGGCTGTCTCCTGCAGGGACTGTGTGACCTTTTGAGTTATAATACGATCTCCCGGCCCGGATGGGGTGCTGGTTTGTGTAACATGTGGGCAGTGTGATGTACGGAACTGAAAAAACCCACACCTGAACAATCCACAAGAGACACACTATCTCCTCATCCTTGTTGCAGAGGCATCATCCGATTAAAGACAAAGTGCACAAGAGGGCCTCTCGGAGCTATTTCAAGGGCGACTTAAGATCTTGTTGTTAGTGAAAGCCCCTTGTCTTTGAAACATAAGCCTGGTAAAATTTGATGAGACACCCCCCATACACTCCCCCCCTCTGTAAGAGGAGGAGAAAGCATCCAGAAATAACCCTGGTGTTAGAACACCTGTGCTAAAGTGTATGTTGTGTGGGATAATGTCTTCGTCTTCAAGGGTTTAATATTCTTGGTAAATATAGACTCCTTGTGCCTCTTACTTAACTCAGAGCAGAGCAAACAGCAGTGACATTCAACCAAACTAATCATGCTGTAAACACAAATGGCCTTCAGATATCTGTTATCCATTATCCCACAGTTAGCATCTTTACCTCATCTTCTCCTTGGGGGGGTGGGGGGACTTTTTCTAAACAATACTCCAGTGTGCCAATGTCCCTATTCATCATTATTAACTCCCAACAAGTCAGTTACCAATGCTAGAAATCACTATTTGTGACTATCACAATTATGTCCAGTCACATTAAGGTTATCTTTAGACTCCAGTAAGGCCAATTATGACACCTTGATGACTACACCATTCTCATGTACTCAAGTTATCTGTAGTAAATCATACTGCAAGTCAATGAATCCAATGTTTGCCTGTTTACATATTCTAAAATTCTGGGACTTGGTTGAATACATCAAAATGCAATATTCTGTATAAAGTTAAAAATAAACTGCTGCCACAACATCTCCAGGATCTTTTTAATTTGTGGAATCCACTTTCAATTTGAGAGGAATTTTATTTTTTGAGTAAATAAGGATCTGAAATACTGCAAAAAGTCATTGCATTTTTGTTAAAGGTGTTAACATCTGGAATAACTGCCCTGACAATATTAAAGTACTTGGTAATTTAGTAGGCTTTAAAAGACATTACAAGAATAATACAAGTGCTTGCTATAGTTTGAAGACTTAGGTTTATTGATCTGTTATTGCTTTCGGGATTGTGTGTTGTGTGCCATTGTTTCGTTGGGTTTTGTAAATTTGAGTTCATTGACTAATTCTGCATGCTTTTTTGGGGGGTGGGGGTGGGGGTATTTTTCATCATGACTGTGTGTATATATATATATATGTATTTATGAAATTGTGTTTATGTGTGCATGCATGTATATATGTGTACATATATTTCTTATTTTTATAGTATAAGGGGTGGGTATTTCTAAGCTTTGCTTCTGCCCTCACCCTTTCGGACACATGGTTTCATTCTAGAGTTGTTTTGTTATGAGTTTTTTGTTATTGTTGAATTGTGTGCTGAATAAATAAATAAATAAATTAATTCAAGTGCCATATGTTCAGTAACATCAGTAGGCCAGACATTTTTTTCCCTTTTAATGCTTTTATTTGTTCTTACTTATCAATTTGGGGCCCATGGACAAACATGAGTTAGAGACCCTCACTACTTACAGTGATTGGTGGTGCAATAGACTAAAAAGGTGCATGAGCTGGAAAAGTGATACTTTGTGTTAAAAATAATCCTCATATTTAGTTTGTCCAGTTATGTATGGACTCAAAAAATTGAGGTAGTATATATACAAATGGCCACAATTCCTAAAGGGGGAATGCAATGTAATGGTCAAACCCCTTGAATTTAAAGCTGAGATTTTCAGTACAAACACATTTTCATTTCAACTCCACTGCGGTGTTGTTTAAATTTTAAAACAATTGTCACTGGCCAATTACTAATGGACCTTACTGTATCTCACTGAATTCAGTCATACAGCATTCTGTATTTCTAAAATGCATTAAATTCTTTTGCATTTACTCTTTGAATGCAAATGTAGTGTGAGTGCTGTGCAGTGTCTGACCTCTTTCCAGTGAGTTCTGAGTGCTGTCAGGACATGTCTTCTGGTCTATATTCTGATTGCATAAATTGGGTCTTGGGTAAGGTCATGCATTTATCTCAGTGCCTTTGTCAGTTTGAAAGTTTAACTGACATTGACTTTGCAGACAATGTTGTGGTCTTTGTGGAATTAAGACCTAGTTGAAACACTTGAGTTTGCCATTGTTTTTTTAAGAACTTCACTTCCCTCAGCAACAACATTTATTTTTCTTAGAGTTCAGGCGATGAGTTGGAGAGACATCTGAGAAGAGCTTATGGAGCCATTAGGTTGCTGCAGGAGAATGAAGACCCAGATCTTTAAGGTCTAGATCTTTAGGGTCCTGTGTTGCTGGATGGTTGTGGAATCTGGATGTTACCCCTTGTCCTAAGATGACACCTGGATATGTTTTGTATTAGGTTTCTCTGAAGAATTTTGGTGTACCACTGGAACGACATTGTGTCAACCAAATGCGTTCTTAGAGAACCCCAATGACATGTACTGTTTACAGCATGTGGGAATGTCAGTTTTATTATGGTTCCTTTCATAACCTAGCATGCAAATGGCTTTGTGCTGATTACACCAGTGGCTGGTTAAGGCCAAGGGGTCACCTACTCATCATTTATGTGTGGCACATACAAGATTGCCTGTTTTCTGGAGGTGGGGATGGACTGTTGTTCTGCCTGAGTGTTTGACAGTCAGGATCAGTGCCATTTCTGTGAAGTGTTTGATGCGGTAATGTGCATCAGTAGTTCATGCTCCAACACCTGACCTTACCTGATTTGACCTTTCACGGCAGCACATCACATACTGTAATAGTCTAAAGCTAGTGGTGGGCACAGCTAACCAAAAAGTTAGCTTCAATAACCATTAATCAGAGAACTGAAAAGTTATCTTTTATGATGATAAACCGCTAAAAAATATCTTTATTACAGATAACCGATAACTTTTAGTACTGATTCGGACGTGGCCACATCAGATTACACTGTCGGCTTCTGATAAACCAGTTTCACTTGAAGCGCCACAGGGGCTGCTGGGTAAATTCAAGGATCACAAACACACAAGAACGCATGAGCTAAAAGCTGTCGCTTTTTTCCACACACTTTCAACCCTGCGGCTTAAATAACCGAAATACGTCTATGCATTTTTAATGCATTGATTGGCAGAGTAAAATACACGTAGTAAATATAAATTCTTACCTGTTAGTTTCAGTGGGTTTCATCTGAAATAATAATCATCCTGAGATTATCCAAAACCATCTAAACAGTGAAGAAACGGCCCAGCCTGTACACAGCTGTGCCGTGAGAGCTTCTCTATCCTACCAAGTCTTGGTGATACCGTCAGCCACAAAGAAATAAAATAAACATAATGTTAAATTAGTCCATTTTGTGTTTGGGTCGAGCGGACTTCTTCTTCTTCTTTCGTATCCAGTGGTGGACGGCACTAGCTTAATATGCATTTACCACCACCTACCGGTCTGGTGACTGATCGCTGAGATTTTACAAAACCTTAACTCCTGGCAGCCATAGTCATTTGTTTAGATGCGATGAAGTAATCCAGTGTCCTTAAGATATCTAAATAATTATTTTTGCATGATGTGTGATGGGTTTTGCAGCAAATTTCCAAGGGACAAGGGACGGAAACACTGTAACGTCCAAAGTGAACCTGAACTAAACTACCCACAATGATCGGCGTTTACCGGCCAATCACGTGATGACGTTATCAGCAAGTCACAGTCAGTCTGCCATAAATAAACACACAACAGATGGATTAAAATGTTTGATTTTAGGGTTTAAAAACGTTTTTGACCGTTAAACGTTGCTCACTTTACCAGCAAAAAAATGTTATTGGACTGAAAGTTATTTGAAATAAATTTATCGGAAGGTCCAATGATGGTTTTAAAACTTATCTGAAAAGCTAATCTGCTAGCAAAAACATTATCTTTGATAATTATCTGCTATTGGATGAGCTGAACTGTGCCCACCACCAAGCATCAGAGGCCACTGAAATGTAGCTGTCAGGATGGATAGTAATCTGGTGTCATAGATGTGAGGTTTTTCTTTTCATGGTTACAGCCTATCCCTGAATTAGGAAACATCCAAAACTGATGATAGTACATCTATAGGTTTGAAGACCAGATGCAACCAGGAGTGAGCTGAACCTGCAAATCAATTTGCATAATTATAGCAGGAGGTGGTAATGGTAGAAAATATATATTTGTTCAAATATGCTTACATCCACTTCAGAGATTGTGCATTGTGTAATTTGGGAGATATTTCATATAGGACGTAGGTGTCTACCATGACAAAAAAACCCCACCCCATGCAAAAAAGAAAACTGCAATATATACTGTAATTTTAACATCTTTTGAAATATTAGAATGTAATTGTTTTGACTTCATGATTAGTTTTCATGAACCCTGCATTGAACACAACATTCAAGTTTATGATATATAATGCTCCTGACTTGGTAGTACTTGTTTTAGAGAAGTCACAAAAGTTACATAAGTACTGATATTATTACAGTGATCATGCAATTACACATGTGATTTTAAGTCACAGCATAGCAAGTTGTAGTAAATCAAGTGCCATGGCCAAGCCAAAAACAAGATCTCAGGCTAAAGAATTTGATAAAACCTTTGACAATGGTTTATGTTTTTAAAGTTTTTGAAGAGCATGGCCTCCTCCTAAGTCCTGTTATTCACACAGTGTTACTGAAACAAAACCTTTGTGAAAGAATTGTGTTTATAAAGTTTTTGAAGAGCATGGACAAACTTTACACATAGCGGAATAGCCAGATAATTGAAAATAGACCATACTTTGTTACATTCAAGAGGTGGGGGGTTATTTTCAAGATATAGGATTAATTTTGATGCCAAAATGCTGGTATTAATACTGTGAATCATTTCCCAAGTGGATGTATTGAAATTCTGACTTGTGATTTTACCACCTCCTGCTAATAATTACTCTCTTCATAGGCAAAGCAGCAATAGCAGGATATTGTTTACACTGGTGTGTATGTATGTGTGTGTGTGGTGTGCGTGCTTCTGTAGACAAGCTGAATCACACAAAAGGCTGGACAGATTAACTTCAAATGTGGTGGAAACATTACTTAGATCAATATCTAGATATGATTAGATTTTAGAGTACTCTGAAAAAAAAAAACAACTTAAAAAGTTGTTTCAATTGTAACATCTAAACAAATTAAGTTGTTTGAACTTAAGTTAATAAGTTAGATCAACTCTAACTTCTAAACTTAAGTTCAAACAACTTAATTAATTCAGATGTTACCAATTGAAACAATTCATTTAAGTTGGTTTAACTATTCTCTTTTTTCAGTGTAGTTTGGGAGCAGTTTGTTCAAAGGTCAACAGCTTTGTATTTGGTCTTTCAGGGACCCATAATGCAAAGTGCACTTGGAGTAGTTCCAGTCAGAAGTGATGGCTGTGCTAACTGGTGTAGATATTGACATTGTTTAAACATAATATTTATGTATCGAAAGACAAGTACTTGAAAACACAGAATAATAATAATAATAATAAAAAAAAATTACAAGCAGATTTTTGGATATCAAAAAAACATTTGGAACAAACTTTATGAATTTTATTATGCCCAACTTAACTCATTTTATCTCTTAACTGTACTTAACTTGGCTTTCCACTCTGATTACTGCACACAGTTAAAATCCCCAACACCCGAGTTGTCTCAGGAAGCTTTAAAAGACCAATTTTCATGTATCTATTCACAGCTACGTGAATGTAGACTGAATTGCATTTCTTGAATGCAAGGGATTATGGGTTCCTGAAATAGGGAATATCTCAACAATCAAGCAGCCTAGATGACTCAAACATGGTGGGTTTAGGGGTGGTTTGATATTAGAGTAGTTTGGTCAAAGATCAGGGTCAAGGAAAACGTGGTCCAAAAACACCCTTTTTTTTGTTTATCTCAACAACCAAGAATCTGAGATGGATGATCTAAAGCATAGGTCTCAAACTGATTCCAGAAAGGGCCGAGAAGGTGCAGGTTTTCTTTGTAACCACCAACTCTCACTGATTAACATCACTTTGAGCAGATGGGATAAGTTGGTGGTTACAAAGAAAACCTGCACCCTCTTGGCCCTCTTTGGAATCAGTTTGACACCTTGATCAGCAAAATACATTTGACTGATCTATCTATAAAGCAAGAAATGGCTGTGTGTGTGTATGTGGCTCACATATCTCTCTGACTGTTTATCAGAACAACCTCAGCTTTCGGATATCACTTGCGCAAGGCACAATGATGTGCAGCCTTTATTATGAAATAATTTTCAAAACCTTTATTGTGGCATTAAGCTTTTGTTTTGACATTGAAACATTAGTACTTCCAGGATGGTGCCCTCTGTGGCATCTCTGTCCTGCAAAACCTCCGTTTCCATACGGATTTCCGTCAAAATTTATTTCCAAGTTCCATTCATAAAAAGTATATATATATATATATATATATATATATATATATATATAAATAATGGCTTTATTTTGACATGAAACATGCTCCTTTCATAACGTGACCCTGTGGATAAAAACAAGCGCACCCTGTCTTCTTCTATGGCATTTAATGGCAACTTGCATCCTTATTGTTACATTGCTGCCACCTTCTGCATCAGACCGTTATAGCAGTACTAAATCCTATCGATGAGTCCAGTGTCTTATTTAAAAAGTCAGCCCTTACACCCTCACTTGACCTTATGGCTATAATTCTTCCAACAGAAACTTCTTTCGGGCCTTACAATTGATTTCCTTCATGTTCAACTCTTTAATAGATAAACCATTAAAAATGACAAGTTATAGTTTGTAAAATAAACTATTTTCAGGGAAAACTCAAGCACTGTGCTAAATACTGTACAGGTATATTCACTGGTTAGGATTTTTATCCGAGGCCACCATGTGGCCACCAGGTATTGCGAAGACCTGGCATCCGTCCGTCTGTCTATGTACAGCATAAGTCCAGTCCTATTACTGCCAGAACCTTCAAATTCACAGGGAACATTGTTGGGACACAGACCTTGGACAAGTTGGAAGATGGCTAACCTTGACATATTTCAAGAAGTATTTTGACAGGTTAAAACTTTGTGTGAACCTGTTCCGTTTTGTTTTTGAGTGGCAGGCATGACAGCCAATCAGAGTAGCGCTGTACAGTGACATCACTGGCTCTCTAAAACCGCTTTATGTGTTTATACATGTCTCATATATTATGTAAAAGCTAGCGAGAAATAAACACTCCGAAAACTGAAAACGCAGTGTTTGGAACTTAATAACACCTCTGAACTTATTTCGTGGACGTTAGCATGCCGATGTCACAGGCTTGGAGCTAGCTGCAAAACTCTGTTTCGTTTGTGTGTAAATATATCTTCTTTGTCATATATTATTTAAAAGCTAGCGAGAAATAAACACTTCTAAAACTGAAAACACCATTTGTGGAAACTAATAACACCTCTGAACTTATTCTGCAGACGTTAGCATGGTTACATCACAGGCTGGTAGCTAGCTTCCTATAGAGTTAAATTTCTCTCATTAATACCAGCAAATGCACAAAGGGTGATCTACAAATATTCCTTGATTTGCATAACTTCCGCTTTTGTCAAAAGCTCATGTACACACACACACACAAGCCTTCTGCAGACGCTGTTAAAATGTAAATATTGTTTTTGATTGACTGATTAATAGAGGGACTTTATTGAACATGTACAAATTGTATGTAAGACAACAGGATCTTAGTAATTAATTTAACAACTGCAAATTATAAAGAACACAAGGCTCATATGGCCGAGGGTATTTTAGCTTGCGTTATATTATTTATGTTACAACTAGTGGCATTTGAAAGTGCTGCATTCTGGTGATGGCATTTCACACTTAATTTAGAATTCAGTTGGTCTGGTGGTGGTATTTTTTTAATTTAATTTTGTAGCTCCCTATTTTCTATAGGAATACAAACTTCCTATGGGCATTGCACTACTTGGTTCAAATTACTTCATAATGAAGTCACAGAGAAGACATATGTAGTCAAAAACACTATTATAAACCTATACATATTTACTTGTACATTGATTTCATGGTGTGTAGTGTGCACAGGTTGTGCATCAGCCCTCTGATACCTTCCATTCGTTCGTGGTTTCTAATCTCAGCATTCTCATTTGCTTTGTCTTCCCAGGACAATGAAAGCAGTAAAGTCTGCTCCATCTACTCCTATCGGACTAACTCTACCTCACCACTCAAGCCAGAGGAGTGTTCCAAAGATCGTGGGGAGCCAATGATTGGCCTCGCCTTTGGGACGCCAGAGCGCCGCAAAGGAAGCCTGGCAGACGTGGTGGACACACTGAAACAGAAGAAGCTTGTGGAGCTGACAAAGACAGAACAAGACGGTAAGTGCAAGTGCTCATATCATTGCGTGTGTATGAGACCAACATTTGTATAGTTTAAACCTGAATGTTCAAAAGCACAGTCTGTCTCCAATTGTCAGCCACTTAAGAGAGCGGTAATTCATTGGTGCAGGAATTCAACTGAATGTATTTCCATTCCCATGCCAGTTTTTGTATATAGTAGATATGATCTACATGTAATTCAAGAGATGTTATGAAATCAGGTGAATGATGAGAAGAAAGAAATACTTTAAGTACATTAAGAAGAGCTTACATATAATGTCTGTGAAGTTATACAAAAACTCAATACACTATGCAATGTCTGAAAAAAAGCCAAAAATACTACAGATTCCATTAAAAAGCCTTTTCATTTGTTCCCTTTTGTTCCGCTGTTTTGTAGATATTCTCTTAGATTTGTTTATAATTAGACTTTTTCCTCCAAATGTCAAATTGGTTCATGAGTAAATTGGCAGATTTCACAGTGTCAGTTTATAGGATTTACAGAAAGTGTGCAATAATTCTTTAAACAAAATTAGGCAGGTGCATAAAGTTGGGCACCCCAACAGAAAAAAATACACCAATATTTAGTAGATCCTCCTTTTGCAGAAAGAACAGCCTCTAAACGCTTCCTATAGCTTCCAATGAGAGTCTGGATTCTGGTTGAAGGTATTTGGACCATTCTTTACAAAACATCTCAGGTTTGTTGGTTTCCAAGTATGGACAGCCAGCTTAAAATCACACCACAGATTTTCAATAATATTCAGGTCTGGGTGACTGAGATGGCCATTCAGAATGTTGTACTTGTTCCTCTGCATGAATGCCTTAGTAGATTTTGAGCAGTGTTTACGGTCATTGTCTTGTTGAAAGATCCAGCCCCGGTGCAACTTCAACTTTGTCACTGATTCATGAAGATTTTTCTCAAGAATCTGCTGATATTAACTGGAATCCATGTGACCCTCAGCTTTAACAAGATTCCCAGTACCAGCACTGGCCACACAGCCACATAGGATGATGGAACCACCTCCAAATGTTACTATAGGTAGCAAGTGTTTTTCTTGCAATGCTGTGTTCTTTTTCAGCCATGCATACCATCCCTTGTTATGTCCAAATAACTAAATTTTCGTTTCATCAGTCCACAGCACCTTATTCCAAAATGAAGCTGGCTTGTCCAAATGTGCTTTAGCATACATCAAGTAACTCTGTTTGTGGTATGTACGCAGAAAAGGCTTCCTCTGCATTATAGCATCATACAGTATCTCTTTGTGCAAAGTGCGCTGTATAGTTAAACGATGCACAGAGCCACTATCTGCAGCAAGATCATGTTGTAGGTCTTTGGAGCAGGTCTGTGGGTTGACTATGACTGTTCTCACCATCCTTCGCTTCAGCTTATCTGAGATTTTTCTTGGCCTGCCTGTCACAGTGGAAACTGTCAGCTGAAATCTCTGAGATAGCTTCTTGTATCCTTCCCTAAACCATGCTGTTGAACAAGCTTTGTTTTCAGGTTATTTGAGAGTTGTTTAGAGGCTCCCATGTTGCCACTCATTAGAAGAGATGCAAAGAGGGGAAACATTTGCAAATGGCCACCTTAAATACCTTTTCTCATGATTGGATTCACCTGTGTAAGGAGGTCAAGGGTCAGTGAGCTTACAAAACCAATTTTGTGTTCCATTAATTAGTGCTAAATTGTATTCAAATTAATAAAATGACAAGGGTGCCCAAATTTATGCACCTGCCTAATTTTGTTTAAATAATGATTGCACACTTTCTGTAAATACTAGAAACTTCATTTCACTTCTCACATATCAGTGTGTTCATCTGCTATATGATATAATTATACATTTATCTGAAATTTCTGATCCAGACAACCAATTATTTATAAAGGAAAATCATGAAAATTATCAGGGTTGCCCCAACTTTTGCATACAGCTGTACATGCGGATTTCCTGTGTACCTGAGGCAAGAACTGCTTTGTAACAGTGATTCCATGGTGTAATGGTTCGTGCTTTGCACTCTGAATTCAGTGATCAGAGTTCAAATGTCAGTAGGGTCTAGATGTGTAGTCTTGTGGTGTTTGATGTAATGAAGAATATGCACTGAACTTGTTGCATAGATGACAAATATAGAATTTATTCTGAAATATGGACCTGTACACTGTAGACAAATGTAATTTGTTTAGTTTCACAAGAGAGATGGAAGAACTGTGGACATTAAGGGCTTACGTTGTATATTGCAGTATTTTCTGTAGTATAACGTCTGTGAATTTTTAATAGTTTAGGAAGTCCTATAACTTATACACCAGTGTGACATGTGGCACATTCATTGTTATTAATAATAATAACTATTTATATATTGCTTGCCCAGGAATCAATTATTGAACAGAGTGAAACACCAAGACACACGAAACGTACACTACAACAATGCAAAATAAAAGCAAAGTAAGTTCTATATTGGCCCAAAAGCCATTTGATACCAGTGTTTGTCTCTGGATTCCATAGTGTCAAGCAGACAACAGCTCTGCCCAAATGGGACACCAGTCCAGTGCAGGTTACTTCCCCAGCCCAGGCCGTTACACATTTACAGCGCATCCGGAAAGTATTCACAGTGCTTCACTTTTTCCACATTTGTTAATGTTACAGTCTTATTCCAACATGGATGAAATTCATTTTTTTCCTCAAAATTCTCCACACAATACCCCATAAGGAGAACGTAAAAAAATATATATTTTTGCAAAAGATTTTTGCAAATTTATCAATAATAATAATAATAATAATAATAATTATAAGAAATGACATGTACATGCATATTCACAGCCTTTGCCATGAAGGTCCAAATTGAGCTTAGGTGCATCCTGTTTCCACTGATCATCCATTCAGGTGATTGGACATGATTTGGAAAGGCACACCTGTCTACATATAAAATCCCACATTTGACAGTGCATGTCAGAACACAAACCAAGCATGAAGTCAGAGGAATTGTCTGTTGACCTCCAAGACAGGATTGTCTTGAGGCACAAATCTGGGGAAGGGTACAGAAATATTTCTGCTGCTTTGAAGGTCCCATTGAGCACAGTGGCCTCTATCATCCATAAATGGAAGAAGTTCAGATCCACCAGGACTCTTTTTAGAGCTGGCCGCTGGTCTAAACTGCGATCAGGGGAGAAGGGCCTTAGTCGGGGAGGTGACCAAGAACCAAATGGTCACTCCGACAAAGCTGCAGCATTCCTCTGTGGAGAGAGGAGAACCTTCCAGAAGGACAACCATCTCTGCAGCAATCCACCAATCAGGCCTGTGTGGTAGAGTGGCCAGACAAAAGCCACTCCTTAGTAAAAGGCACAGGCAGCCCACCTGGAGTTTGACAAAAGGCAACTGAAGGACTCTCAGGCCATGAGAAACAAAAGTCTCTGCTTTGATGAGACAAAGACTGAACTCTTTGGCTTGAATGCCAGGTTTCATTTTTGGAGGAAACCAGGCACCATTCCTACAGTGAAGCATAGTGGTGGCAGCATCATGCTGTGGGACTGTTTTTCAATGTCAGGAACTTGGTCAGGATTGAGGTAAAGATGAATGCAGTAATATACAGAGACGTCCTGGCTGACAACCTGCCCCAAAGCACTCTTGACGTCAGTCTGGGGCAACGGTTCATCTTTCAGCAGGACAATGACCCAAAGCACACAGCCAAGATATTAAAGGAGTGACTTCAGGACAACTCTGTGAATGTCCTTGAGTGGCCCAACCAGAGCCCAGACCAGAATCTGATTGAACATCTCTGGTTCAGACAACTTCAGAGATATGAAAATGGCTGTGCACCGACAATCCCCATCCAGCCTGATGGAGCTTCAGAGGTGCTGCAAAGAGGAATGGTCAAAATTACCCAAAGATAGGAAGAAGTCTGTCGATCTCGATCTGATCCAGATTACAGATTTTGTGACCATTTAAATTCAACATTGAAAACCCCATTTAATGTACATTTTACATTATATGTTAAACGTGTCTGAATCACTCTCATATTTGAAGTGAGGTGCAGACTTGCACTGACAATGTTTGATCCAGACCTGACACAGATTGTGGATTTTGTGGACATTTGAATTTAATATTGATAAGCCCATTTGGTATACATTTTGCATTATATCTCAATCAAAAGTGCCTCAATCACTCTACTTTTTCTGTTATGGATGAATATTACACTACCAAAATTGGACAGAGGTTCCAGTCTTATGCCTGTTTGTCTATCTTCCAGTTATCAGTCAGAAACCGCGTGCCAAAAAGCAATGACAATTTGTACATAGCAGAGATAACCAATGTTCTGTGAAACTGAACGGAAAAAGAATTCAGAAACCGAAAAAGCTGAAAAAAACCTGACAACACCACACACACACAAAAACAAAACAAAACAAAACTTTTATTCAAATGCATGAACTAACTAAATACTCTTGACATTTGATCACATCTACTTTACCTCATGAAAGGTCACTTCTAACAGGACTTTGACCTTGGAAATTTTTTTCCAAGGTAAAATTTTGTGGAATTGGAAACTAGTGTTGGTGGAGGCTTGCGCTCTACGAGTGTGGTGCTCTAGTTTTTAAAAAACTTGCACAAATAAAAACCAAACAAAACAAAAAACTTTTTTCAAATTGTCATTATGGAGGGTTTTGAGTAGAATTTGAGGGAAAAAATAATTTACTCTATTTTGGAATAAGGCTGTAGCATAACAAAATGTGGGAAAATGTGAATACCTTCCAGATGCACTCTACAGCTGCGCAGCAAATTTTGGCAGAGTAAAGTATACTCTGCCAGGATAACATTTAGTCCCAGTCCAAAATTAGTTAAATTCTGTCACAGTGCTAAATCAGTTCTATCACAGGGTAAAATCAACTCTATCATGATGTGAATGACTCTTATTGGAGTTGAAAAATGTGATTTGACAAGACAGTAGAGCTGATTTCACTCTATAATCGAGCGTATTTTACTCTATTTGGACTGGGATCAAATGTTATCTTGGCAGAGTGGGGAGTAGGGGGGGATGTATGTACATTATACTGGTGTGTAAGTCAGAGATTTTTTTTCAATATGTGAAACTCATTCTGTAACACAAATTTCGCCAGGGGCACATTTAACAAAGAACAGGCACTTAGTGTATGTAGCACATGTGCACACCACAGCCTGTGCTGTTTAAGATAAGGATTCCTAAACTCCAAAAATAAGAAAGATGGACAACTAAATGTGTGTTGGACAACATATTGGATGTTATTTGACACATTTTGGACACATTGCTGGCCCACTGTGCTGGAGATTTTATTTATTTATTTATTTTAATAAACTCTTTAGTTTCATACACAGTAAATTTTGCAGAGTAAAATAAACTCTACCGCATAACATTTGGTCCCAGTCCAAATGGAGTTAAATATGCTCTATCACAGTGCTAAATCAACTCTATCACAGTGTAAAATCAACTCCATGCTGTGAATGATTGTTACTGGAGTAGAAACATGTGATTTGACAAGATGATAGAGCTGATTTCATTCAATAATGGAGTGTATTTTACTCTATTTAGACTGGGACCAAATGTTATCCCGGCAGAGTATATTTTACTCTGCAAAATTTACTGTGTACATTTTCTAAATCAAACCGTCTACCAGTCAGGATTGTCATGGAGGACATTTCCTTGGAACATGTCGTGACTGACAACAAAGTTCTCTAAAAACCTTTGGGGCTCCCAAAGCGTCTGCAGACATCGTGGTTTGGTTTGGTTAGAGCTCAGACTGCGTTTGCACACAATGTTCACATTGGAGTGCTCACCCATGTTCCGTATGGCCAGCTCTCACACTTAGCATCCTTTTCCAATACTGTCAACCGCTGCCAACAATAGCAACAAAATACAGAGGCTTTCATTTCCTGGCTGTTCCATGTAGTGCAGATCCACCCTACTTTTTTAATTCACTCATTCATAAAACCAGACCCGTTTTAACTGCAGATTTATTTTTTCCTTTTCCTCTCCATAGGATCTTTGAACTTTTAAAATTACAATGGACAGATTACTCACTCGTTAGATCACAATATCAGTGAGTAAAAACACAGGTTTCCCTTTCTCCTCTGATGTGCTGCACGTAAATAACACAGCGAAGCGGAGCAGCATGTGTCGGCTTGCCTCCTCACCCCACATCAAATGAGATCTAAAAGTATCCAACACCCTTTTTACTGTTATGGTGCACATAGTAATTGTGATGATACCAGAGGAGCGTTTGATCTCTCTCATTTACAGGTTTTACTTTGTTATTGATACAGTCAAGTGGCTCAGGATGGAGCTCGAGGCACACTGTCTGCAGTTGAAAGGACGCTTTGCTTCTTATCTATGACAGAAACAGGTTCTTAAAAGATCTACTGTATGCGCATGCTCAACTGTTGTGACAAGTTTCTGTCAACAAGAGTGAAATACTTAATAATGGTTGATAATAATTAGCTTAGAGCAATTTTACAGCTCACATATACTTTAATTTATATTTTCACGACTGAACTTTTCAGCAGTATAAATATTTGAGGGATATAAATCACTTTTCAATAATCTTTCACATTATTCCACGAGTGGAATCTATTTTAATTTCAGTAGCGACATGAATAAAAAAAAAGAAAAAAAAAAGGGGAAAAATATTTAAATGACATAAATATAGAATAGAATGAATTTGAGTGGTCATTGAAATAACAATTTTACAATTTGATTTAAGTAATCTTTCTGCTTTGATGTCTACAATATATTTTGTACTCTACAGCGTAGTTATTTACTTGTACTTACTGATTTTGATGTTATTTCATCAATATTTAGTCTGTTTGCTCTTTTCTTTTCTTTTTGTTTTTACCTGAGGTCAACATATGGTCATCGGGTATTGCAAAGACCTGGGGCCTGTACTACGAAGCGGGGTTACTGGCTTATCAGGGTAACTTCGCGAGTAAGTTGATGACCTGTGGAGTAACTTCCCGGTTAACCCGTACTACGAAAGGTGGATAGGTTTTGATCGAGGTATGCTGCCATGGCAATTTTTGCTGTGTGCCAAACCTGCTCTGAGCAGGTTATGTTCTCGGTTAGCTTGAGGTTTTCGCTTAACCACTCCCTTTATAAGTACCGTCCATCCACCGTCAATCACACCAAAGGCAATGCCGGCCTACCTGGATGATCCGTTTGATATTGGGGCACAAATTGTGAGGGGCTCTCTTCGCAGGGCGAGGGTTTTTAAAGACCGCCAGAATCCACCGACATACCCGGACGATATTCTCTATGAAAGATATAGATTCTCAGCCGAGGGAATTCGTTATCTTTGTCAGCTGATTGGGCCAGAAGTCTGTAACATCACCCATCATACACTGTAAAAAAAGACTGTTGTTTTTACAGGAAAACACTGGCAGCTGTGGTTACCAGGGAATTCCTGTAAAAAATACAGCAGTTAAATGTACAAAAAAGAGAGCTCTTGTTTGTAGATTTAACAGTTCCTTTAATATGAGTCAGCCGTGGTTCATAAATCTGTAAATCACTGTAAATCCATATACATATTATGTCTGTAATGTTATCTACTGTGCTGCTGTATGTTTTACAGGAATTCCCTGGTAACCACAGCTGCCAGCGTTTTCCTGTAAAAATAAGTCATTTTTTACAGTGTAGCAATGCCCCGACGATCGCGCAGATAATGTGCCTTGTGCCTATTTTGCCAGTGGACAATTTATGTATTCCATCGGTGATGCTGAACATCTGAGCACGAATACTGTATGTCGTATGATTCGCAAGGTAGTACTTGCTCTATCTAAACTGTTGGATGCATTTGTCGTTTTCCCTGGCCATTTATCCGCAATGCAAATCAAAGAAGGGTTTTATGCAATCGCGGGTAATTACTAATATCAAAATAGGTCTAATGCATGTCCATTAATTAGGCGAAGTGGGGCTTATCAAGCTATGAATATAAACCTACCGTTCTGAAGGATCTTCACCTGCTGCCAGGTGCGTTTGGCACTGCTATTGCATCTGAAATATTGACAGGATTAGGAATAGCAATCATACAGTCAAGGTAGCCTATTTAGGAAACATTAAATTAACCTAACATTTATTAGTAGGCCTATGCCCACTTCTGAATCGTGTTTCATCTGGGCGTAATTAATGAAAGGTCATTTTTTTTTACACATATTAGACATTCCACAGGTTAATCATCTGTAACAGATTTGGGGAACAATTGAACTGTACGTACGCATTTACCCGATCAGCAATACGTTGCCAACAAGCCTGTCTTGCTTTATTGGCAGACGATGTGTTCAATTTCCCCCTTAACATTAATTTAAATTCCTTGTAGCTCCGCATAATAATCGAGCATTCTTCTTCGGTAAAGTAAGGTGACCGCGCCATCATTGAAAAATGGTGACGTGTGCTGCAACCTGCCCTTTTATGTGAATGCGCACAAACTCCAATTAGGTTAACACAGGTTCAACAAATCAACATCTTATTCAGCGTCGTAGTACCAATTAACACCACTTGAGGAAGCCAGGTTTTGTCAACCCCGGTTTAAGAGGTTGACCCTGGGTTACATCTGAGTAAGTTAACCCCGCTTCGTAGTACAGGCCCCTGGCGTCTGTCTGTCTGTCTTTGTTCAGCATAAGTCCTATTACAGCCACAGTCTTCAGATTCACAGGGAACATTCTTGGGTCACAGACCTTGGACAACTTCAAAGATGGCTAACCTTGACATATTGTAAGAGGTATTTAAGAGGTTAAAAAGTCACATTCTCTTCCAATTTTATGGTATGATCTCGCGGACGTTAGCATGGTGATGTTACATGCTGCTAGCTAGGTGGAAACTGTTTCTTTTGTGTGTAAATATAACCCCTTTGTTGTATATTATGTAAAAGCTAGCAAAACACTTCTAAAACTGAAAATGCTGTTTTTAGAACCTAATAATACCTCTGAAGTGATTTCAAAGATTTAGCAGAGGTTAGCGTCCAGTTTAGTTTTTGAGTGGTCGGGGTGACAGCCAATCAGAGTAGAGCTGCATGTGACATCACAGTCTGGTTGCTAGCTGCAAATTCAGTTTTTTGAACCTAATAATTACTTAAACAACTGCAAATTATACAAAACACAATGCTCATACAGCCGAGGGTATTGTAGCATTGCATTATTTTTGTCTTTGTCTTGTTTAATTTTGGATGCTTATGGTGTGAGGACTTTTAGTAGCAATGGGTGGCTTGATGACCTTATGTTCATGGTTACTGAGAAAATAAGCAGGTCGTAATTTTACAACCCATACCATCTACCTGGGGGTGTTCAGGCTTCATTTATCCTGCTTAAGTCATGCACCGTCTCGCCCATGCTCCGCCTCCTTATCCAATTATGGGTTTGTCGTGACGTAGGCAGAGTCAGCACTGCCAACATGGTGACACCCACATCAGCAATTTTTGGGTTTCCAAAATGGCTGTTCCAGGTCTGTATAGAAATTCTATGGGTGACGTCATCCAGGCTTTGTCTAG
This sequence comes from Thalassophryne amazonica, assembly GCF_902500255.1. Taxonomy (NCBI): domain Eukaryota; kingdom Metazoa; phylum Chordata; class Actinopteri; order Batrachoidiformes; family Batrachoididae; genus Thalassophryne; species Thalassophryne amazonica. The sequence continues at coordinate 23,376,720 of NC_047110.1, read as the reverse complement.
TAACCATTCTTTTAACACAAAGTCAGTGCAACAGTACCCATTATTGGGGCTTCTTATACCTAGTGGTACATGTCCAGTCATTGCCTTAAGTCACTGAAATTCATCCATTCAAGTCTCACAGCCATAAAGAAAGCTGGACGCACCAGGAAAATGAACACTTGGCTCTTCATTAAATTGCAAGGGTGTCAACATCACCAGACACCTTTGTCCAGTGACGTTCATAAGGTCTTCCTACGCATCGCTCAATCTTAAAGTCCATGGCCCCAGAGATATGTATGAATGTTACTGCTGAGATAAGTAAATATTTCATCAAGTTCAATGCTTTCACCGCATATTGATACACTTCTAATTCCTGGATACAGGAAGTCATTGAAAGCTTGGATCTTATTTTTGATCCAGGGTTATTTTAAACCCAGACAATCCAACTGTTCATTCAGCTTCTTGTGTGCTACCATTGTGTTCATCGATTCCACAAGGAACACCTAATGTCACCTGCAATGTCAAGGTGGGTAAACCTTTCCTTACCGAAATGGCACCTAACTCACTGTCTGTCACAACCATAGTCAACACCCAGACCATGCATGTATTGACCAAGTAGGAGCCAAAACACATTGCTGATAAACACCAACATCGACTGAGAAGTTGGCACTGACAGTATCTTTGTGTAAGTTAGCTATAATTTCCAGGAATTTTTGGGGGATCCCCTGAATTCTCAGGATGTCCCACAGAGGAAGCCGATCAATCAAATCAAATGCTTTTTGAAAAACAGTGCAGAGTGCAAAGTAACACTACTGACATTCAAGCTTACTTATAACAAATACTTGCAAAGGTAAAATGCGGTTGAAGGCTGACTTACTGGGCATGAAGCCAGACTAGTTGCTGAGCATCAAATAACTGAATCCCGTCAAGGATGACATTTGCAAGTGGCTTTCTTGGCACAGAGTACAGTGCAATACCCCTGAAGTTGTTGCGATCCAGGCGATCCACAAGGGACAACAAGTCCTTTATTTCAGCCTGTTGGAATGATACCTCATTGCTTGCAATGCCAGAAGAACATCTTTACTTGTCTTATGGAGTTCAACCCTGATACCACAAGTTCCTGCTATTTCTATCCTCAGTTGTTTCCCCACCTCTGCAAGGTGACTGAAATTTGGTGGTTCACATGTGACAGAAGGCTCAGCTACCCGAATCCTCGCACCATGCCAACAGATCAACTGGTCTGATTTGACTGCCCAAAGTATCCAGCTTAACGGAACAGTACAGCAGTGCCATCAGCCGTCAACCATGCCATTATTAACTGAATAGCTGACTTGGATATAATTCAGGTGTTCCATAACAAAAACATTTGGATTTGCATTGGATTTTCCAGCCTTTGGACAAGCTGAGATCCATCATGGACAGTCACTCTCACCCTCTGCTTTAGATTGTTGAGGCCTTTACCAGCTCCTTCAGTAACAGACGACAACAACTACAAAGTAACACAGAACGTTACTGCAGGTCCTTCATCCCATCAGCTGTCAGACCGTTTAACACCACCTTAAATGCAACACAGTGACAATGCTGCTCTCATCACAACTTCACTACCAGAATTTTTTGCACAACTATGATGTCACATTCAATATCATGTTTTATCTGCACTCTTTATCCTGCCATACTATGTTCAATATCTCTATTTTTACCATTACACTTGTTACATTTCCCAGTGAAAATCCTAGACTGTATCTATACACATGTCTATATACATACGTGTACAACACACACACACACAAAATTTCTTATCATTACTAGCAGTTAAAATATGATTAATTGGGCACCGCAGCTCGTGTGAGGGTGGGCGCTAAAGGGGTAAAATATGATGCATATGACACAATTTTTCTACATCCGGGGACAGCCCTCATCTGTCACCATCAGAAACATGGCACTTTCTCTAAGTTTTTGGGCAAATTACACACAAACAAAGTGAAAATGCAAAGAAAAAGTGCAGTGGAAAGTGGACATGTATTGTGGCTTGGTTATGACCCCGTGTCAGGGGCTCAGCACACTGCTAGGCTCAGCATTTCACTGTGCATGTGTCATAATGGAGTGTTAGCAGCATCATGGCGGAGCACAGATTTTTGCCTTGTTTCTTCTTAAAACTGCCTTGTTTCAACTTAAAACTGACTTTATAATGATTTAAAAGGTTTTACATTTGTCATCCTGTGGTTAATCATCACATTATTCCGTTTGATCGCTTTGGTTGAAGAGAGTTAGACTCAGAGAGAGAGTCTCAGAAGTGCTGTTGTCGCGCTCTGATCGCTCCCCTGTCTTTTATGTGGAAATGATTGTTGTATTAAAGCTTCAGATATCTGTTGCTGAGATAGATGATGACTTGAGTGCAGGTTTAAGCAAAAACGAGGCGAAAATTGGTGAATCACAGCTGATGCTCCAAAATGACGCATGCGCAATGATGAAGGCACAGTGAAGGCAGGGGGAGTGCTGAGCTCCTGACACCGGAGCTCAAACATGTCGAGGCGGTTGTGCAGGCGCGAGAACGCAGCTACTCTGTTAAGGTGTGTAGGCTAAAACTTCCCGACACGACTGCTCCCATTTGCCTCGTCTTCCCTTCTCCACTGGGAACTGAAAATACCTGCACTTTTCACGACTGCTTCGGTGACTGCAGCTGCAAACAAAACAGTAAACCATTTTTCCATTAGAAGTCACGCTGTTTGTGGTGACAGACTAATCCTCGGGCAGAGTGCAGGAGAGTCAGCACAAACCATTCGGAGGATGGGGTTTCAGCGGAAACCATTTTAAAACCGGCATGTCCGCTAGGTGGCGGCGGGTATGCTTTTAAGTTTACCGAGCCGAGCTGAATGGTTTCTGCTGAAACTCCCACACTCCTCCCTGGGGAATAGTCTCTGCCGTGTTCGTGCCGCGACAACACACAGGGGTTCAAACAAGACTGAGTTTCCCTATTAAGTGCTGCCTTGAAGCAATTTTAAGTCTTTCTGACTCTTTAGCGCCACAGGTTCATGCAGCTAAAGCATACATGTCAACCCCTTTGAGGGTCCACCTGTATAACCAAGTGAGAAAATCCATAAAATCAACACAAAATCGCACCAAAATCAGTTTTATTACAGTGTCACATAACTGGGTTTTTGTCCACAAATTATGAGTTGCCGCAATGACATTAAAGTCAGAATCATTAGTATTTCCTCCACAGTTGAATTTCAAACAATAGCGATCTAGTATTCACGCGTCAAGCTGAATTTTATCGAACTGAATGTGTCAAAATTAGTTATTTTTTTCTGTCACTAATGGAAATACATTAATAAAATCATGAAAAATAAACTGAATAAATAAATATGAAACTGGTCACTGGATCCTTAAACTTTGAACATAATAAACTCTTCATGGAGGATTCTTGATCTCTGGACATAAATAGGAATAAACAAAATCTGTAGTTTTTGTCAATAACATTTCTTTTCAGACATTATTGGCATGAATGTCTTTCCATATGTCTGAGCTCGCTGTGCTTCAGGTCAGCATCAGTTTAATTCATAAAGAATGCAGGACGTCTCATTTTGGGAAAAAAAAAATGTTTTAGTCGATTGTAGTTTCTTGTTTGTAATACAACGTTTTAATGAGGTGTCATTTTATTTAAAGCGGCAATTCGTTTTGAAGTTATTAATTCCGACCGGACTCTGTCTCAGCAGATAACGGAACGGAGGACGATTCTCGCTTCTTGACTACAACAAGACAAGAGTTAGTTAGTGACTTTAATCCACACAAAAGTGACTCACGATATTTTAATGGCTTTGAGAGCAGTTAAGAAGAGGACTTGCTGTTTCTGAAGATCAGCGAATCAAAGAACCAACGAGCTAGTGGATCGAAGCATTGCTTCATTTGGTTCACGCATCAAAGTGGAGTCGTGTTGCAGAAACGGTTGATTACAGAGCCGCTGCAGACCAAACCCTGAATATCCGTAAGACTTTATTTGTATGTCCGTATGACTCTGAAACTCGGAAAAATCCGTATAATTTACAGACAATCCGTATAGGTTAACATGTATGCTAAAGTTATTTCAGAGTTCTGTCTCGATTTAAACATTAGCGCAGATAACTAGCACATGAAAGTGGGACTCAGCTCCAACTGGGTCTTCTTCAGCTGAGCTCTGCCATATCACGTTAGAATGGTTGTGTTCGGCACCGGTCGCCCACACAGCCTCACACCACTGACCTCTCTGCACACTTGGAGCTGAAGTGTGCAGGATGTTGTCTGCAGCCTTCGCGCTAGGGTTGCCAACCGTCCCTTGAAAAACGGAATCGTCCCTTATTTGGAAATAAAAGTGTGCATTCCGTATTGACCTGAAACGGGACGCAGTTTGTCCCGTATTTCTGTGAGAATCAAAAAGTCTGTAAAATGTCAATGGAATTGACTAGCGCTTTATATGGAAACTTACGGTAAATTTGATCCCAGCCTCTCTCCTGCTTTTCACCAATGAGCTGACAGACACGAGTTGACAATACAGAATCACTCTTATCTCATTGGTCGAGGGACATGAAGCTCGCAAGAAGATACCGGCGTCATGAGCGGACGACGGTCGCTGGACTACAATAACATAGCAGCATGGCTGATATCGATACAGATACCGACACTGGCACTGCAGATATGCCTACGGACAGCAATGTCTGTAACGTCCTTACTACTCCTCCTAAAAAAACAAACAAACAAAAAAGAATGCAAAAATACAGGGGAGAATGAGAAAAGGAAAATGGCTGGGTGGAAAAGGTGCGCGACAACAGCTATAAGTATTGTAAGTATTGTTTACTTTTCAGACTTTATTTTTTGCACTTTTTATTACACTAAATGTGTAAATGTGCACTGTTACATTGTTTTGCACTGTTACATTGTTTTGGATGATGCAAATTTTCAATTGTTTTTTTGTTAATTTATACAATTTTAAGTTAAGCAATAGCACTACACAGAGATTTATTTTTAAATATTTTTTTAATTTTATGCTTTGAAGCAGGACAGAATGCTCATATTGAAATTGTGAGTGAAAATTTATTTTGCACTAAAAATAAATTGCTAAATAATAATTTGTTTTCCACGTGTTCATATCAGAACAAATGCATGTATGCATCTACTTAAATTCAAGGTCAAGTCAACAGTCAAATGGTTAAAAATCATTTCACACAGACGCTGGGAAGGGTGAAGGCAATGGTCGGTCAGCCCTGGCGGTGAGGTGTCCCTTATTTATTTTTCAGAGAGTTGGCAACCCTACTTCGCGCTGCATTCACCTCCTGTCAGCACACTGTTCGCTTTAAGTGTCTGTGACACTATTAATGAATAGACATGGCCTCGCTTTGCAGTGTGGCATTTTCTTTTTTTTTTAATTCACACAGCCTCCGCCTCAGCTTTTAAAAGCTTTATCAAGAACCCCTTACGACTGCCAACTAGCTGTATTATTACACAGCTGGTTTCTGCAAATGTCCCTTGAAAGTCCAACATTTTCTTGATAAGTCTGCTTTTGTGTTGAGATGCACCTGTTATCTGAAGGTCCGCACTGTAAAGCACTGCACACAAACACCTTCCTCTGAATATTTAAAGCACCACTTATCAAACGAGCAGGCCGATGACCCAAGCGCAGTCTTCAAGGCCATCATGAGAGACCGTGAATGGAATCTTCTCTCCAGCCTTCGTATGGCAGCTAAACAATAAGAAGCAGAAATGAAAAGAATAAACAGAGAAGTAACCTCAGCTTTAATTCCTCTTACAAGTGTTACAGGCGCATCCAGAGGTAATTAAACTGAATGCCGTGATTTGAATGAGACGTCAGGCCGTTCTGGGCAGCTCCAGCATGACGTGTGCAGTCAAGCCTCATCGGCTTGATGACGATGAGATATCATCATGTGTATTGTTGTGTTTCCCTGGGGCTGACCCACTGTTAATGGGTCCTGGCACTGATATGGCGCCCTCATGCCAACTTACTCAGCCAGCTCTGGCACCTGGCAAACACTTAACATCGCTCCACATCACAGGCACACATGAATTACTGTACAAATCACGTTTCATTCACAAATAAGCTCAGGCTCAATTAACACATACACCGTTAAGTTAATTTATATGTAAGAAAAAACAAAACAGAAATGTCTGTTATTTTCAGAGTTACACTGACTTCAAAGCAGTCGGGGTGTGTAACTCAGTAGTTACTGAATATACAGGTGCTGGTCATATAATTAGAATATCATGAAAAAGTGGATTTATTTCAGTAATTCCATTCAAAAGGTGAAACTTGTACGTTATATTCATTCATTACACACAGACTGATATATTTCAAGTGTTTATTTCTTTTAATTTTAATGATTATAACTGGCAACTAATGAAAATCCCAAATTCAGTATCTCAGAAAATTAGAATATTACTTAAGACCAATACAAAAAAAGGATTTTTAGAAATGTTGGCCAACTGAAAAGTATGAACATGAAAAGTATGGGCATGTACAGCACTCAATAAGTAGTTGGAGCTCCTTTTGCCTGAATTACTGCAGCAATGCGGCGTGGCATGGAGTTGATTAGTCTGTGGTACTGCTCAGGTGGTATGAGAGCCCAGGTTGCTCTGATAGTGGCCTTCATCTCTTCTGCATTGTTGGGTCTGGTGTGTCACATCTTCCTCTTCACAATACCCCATAGATTTTCTATGGGGTTAAGGTCAGGCGAGTTTGCTGGCCAATTAAGAACAGGGATACCATGGTCTTAAACCAGGTACTGGTAGCTTTGGCACTGTGTGCAGGTGCCAAGTCCTGTTGGAAAATGAAATCTGCATCTCCATAAAGTTGGTCAGCAGCAGGAAGCATGAAGTGCTCTACAACTTCCTGGTAGACGACTGCGTTGACCTTGGACCTCGGAAAACATGGCACCCCAAACCATCACTGACTGTGGAAACTTTACACTGGACCTCAAGCAACGTGGATTCTGTGCCTCTCCTCTCTTCCTCCAGACTCTGGGACCTTGATTTCCTAAGGAAATGCAAAATTTACTTCCATCAGAGAACATAACTTTGGACCACTCAGTAGCAGTCCACTCCTTTTTGTCTTTAGCCCAGGCTAGACGTCAAGTCAGCAGTCTTCCCCATGATTGTGTAGCCTACAGAACTAGACTGAGAGACCAGTTAAAGGCTGTTGCAGGAGTGTGACACCAGGTGTCTTCAATATTCAACCTTTTCACAATATTCTAATTTTCTGAGATACTGAACAACTATTGGTTGTCAGTTATAATCATCAAAATTAAAAGAAATCAACACTTGAAATATATCAGTCTGTGTAGAATGAATGTATACATTCTACAAGTTTAACTTTTTTAATTGAGTTACTGAAATAAATCAACTTTTTCATGATATTCTAATTATATGACCAGCACCTGTACATGTCCTGAAGAAATTTGTTGGCTGATCAGTTGCTTCTGTGGTATTTGTCATAGTGCAGCTGATAGCCCCTTTGGATTGGTGGGAAAAAAGAAGTCCAGGAACCCAGATTTCAACAATAGAAAATGATTGTGGGAGTACACAACAAAGTGTGTAACATTCCCACTTTTCACTTGGACAGTTGTGCCGTGAGACATACACATTAAACAATTGATCACAAAAACACAAAAATGGCTGATATTGTCAACAGGTGTTCTCAAATAATGTGACCCTTTCCATCAGCACTGACTGTTTTGTTCCACCACTGAGTGAGAACTAGCAAAATAAAGTGATATACCCACCATATCTCACGGCATGTCATGATTCAGCATCACAAAATACACATTAATCTATTGGTTTGTGATATTGCCATGAAAAGTGCAAAATTTTTGTAACAGACACAAATTTATTCTAATACATTCTATGGCGGGTGCACAAAATCAAAAGTGATGCGGGGGGGGGGGGGGTCTGGGGGGTTATGGTTGGAGATGGGGAAGGGGTAGGGTTAGGTTATGGTTATGGTTAGGGTTAGAGGGAGGGGTAGGTTACGTAATAATCGTAAGATTATAAAAAAATCCTGTCACGAAAATGTGACTCATTTTTGTGACGGGAGCAAGAAAAAAACTCGTGAGACTGGGTTGGAGAGACAGACATATTCATGGTGCTTATACAAGCTTGGTCCAAGGAAGTATGGTGCCACCAATTGCTAATTAAATCCTCCCTCAAAACAAAACAAACACAAACAAACAAAAAAAACACAGAGTTGGGGAATCACCTTCATCTATCCATGATTTTTATGGATTTTTATTTATTTATTTATCCTTTATTTATACAGGCAGTCTCTTGAGACTCAACGCCTCACTTGCAAGAGAGACCTGTGTCACATATACAAATTACAACATTTCCAAAAAACAGTATTACAACAACATTGGATAAAATATCACAAATACAACAGCGTTAAATAAAATATCTAACTAAAACAACAACAATTTTCTATCGACACATTCTCTCAATGTTTTTATTAAAACTCTAAATATGAAACATCACAGGAAAATAATTCTGATCCAATGTCTTCGTGGGGGCATAATTCAGCTTTTCTTCTTTAATTAGAGTTCTCAGGCAATTAAAAATGGAATCTAATTAATTACAAACTCTGCAATTAATTAAAATGAATTGCATATATAATAATAAACTTTTAGACTGCAAGGCATATAGAGCAGAAAAATGTGAGGTCAAGAAATACAAAGCATGAAGCAAAAACCTTGACTCACATTAAAGCAATTTCAGCCTATGAACATTTCAGGAATGGTATTTCATGAAGACATTGAGCAGGACTCATTGCTGCACTAGAAAGTCTATTTTAATATTTATTTTCACTACAGTTTAGGTGGTGTTGCTGTGGGGATGGTACAGTTCCATTTTGCATATCAAGATTTTTTTTCCCATTATTTTTTAATCAGTGATAATTTTGACCATAATTTGAGGTAAAATCAGAGCATTACGGGCTCTTCCTGTTACAACATTGTAGAGGTGACAAACAAGCTGTGATGCTTAAATCAGGCAAATATCTGTGAAAACACTCATGAATTATAGGATTTTGTTGATGCTGAATAACAAATATCAAATACATTAAAATGTCAGTGGTGGATAAAAGAAAAGTCAAGGCTCTTGATTTACTGATCGATTTACACTCGTATTGTCACCTATGGTCATGAGTTTTGGCTAATGACTGAAAGAACAAAATCACAGACACAAGTGGCAGAAATGAGAGTTTCCCGTCAGGTATGTGGGGAGGGTGAGAAGCTCGATCATATGGGAGGGACTCTGAGCAGAGCTGCTGCTTCTTTGCAATCAAAAGGAGCCAGCTGAGGTGGTTCAACCCTCTGGAGAGGATACCTCCTGGACATCTCTCCAGGGAGGTCTTCCAGGCCCGTCCAACTGGGAGGAGGTTCTGGGGCAGATCCAGGACCTGCTGAAGAGATTATATTACTTAGATGGCTTAACACCTCAGAATCCCCTAAGAAGAGTTAGAGGACTTGGCCAAGTATAGGGAAGTGTTGGAGGAGCTAGTTGGTCGACTGCTCCCACGACCTGGACTTGGATAAGCATCAGAAAATTAATGAATAAATTACCCCATTCAATAATTATATGATTTGATCAAGACCATTTCCATTTTAAAATCTTCTCCTTGAACAATAAAACCTGTTTTACTTATTTATTTAACCAGGTTAGTCCCACTGAGATCAAGACATCTTTTACAAGAACAACCTGGACAATTTTTTTTTTTTAAGTTTCCAATTCACTTAACCTGCATGTCTTTGGATGTGGGAGGAAGCCGGAGCACCCAGAGGAAACCCATGGAAACATGGGAAGAACATGCAAACTCGTGGGAATCATCCTATGACCTTTTTGCTGTGAGGCAAAAGTGCTAACCACTATTCCACTATGCTGCTGTTGAAAAACATTTTCTCGGTTTAATCTCCTTACTTTGCATAAACACACGCACACACACACACACACATATTTTATATATTTCTGTTATTAAAGCATCTTACATCTACAAGAAAATTAATTAACAGGTATTTGACTTACATGTGCATCGGAAGAACTGGAAACAAAATGAATGTTTTGAATTGGCCTTTCAGCCTTGTTTTAGAAAAACTGAGCGCTGAGGGTGGTGCAGAAATAATTAATGACTTCAAAATTAGTTATTGCTTCAGTATTTGACCTTGTATTGTGTGGTTTGAGGTTAGCACTGTGCTTGACCTAAGTCCAGGGCACCCAGTCACTCACATAATGACTTTCACAGCTGGAAGAGGGGGTCATAGTGAGGCCGAGTCATCTGTAAGCCTGTTCCTCTGTGACAATAGAGCTGTAAAGCTAACTCAACATCGCTTCTGTTACTGTCAATCAAACCATCGGAAAGGTATGTGAATAGTGCTCCACAGATATATGTGAGGGGGATATCACATGCATCTATAACAGCTCCCCTTCTGCATACTGTGTCAAAATGTGCTGCAGATATTCAGCTGCACTCTTAACACTTGAAGGAAGGATAACCTGTTGGCTTTTTCAACTTAAGTGGGCAGTCCCCATAGTAAAGCACATTTTGTTCGAACAGTATATATAATAGTATGTGGGATGGTTTGTGATGTCGTGACTTATTGCAGGAAGTGCAGTTTGCAGGTAATTGTCAAACATACAGTATGTCATATAGCTCACATCATAACTCCATTATTATATTACTTTGTTAAATTACTAACTGGGTAGAAACCTAAGGCCCCGTGTCCATAATTATGGACTGAAAAAAAATGCTATATATAGCATTTTTTTACTGGCAGAAAAGTGCTTAGAGGGTGCCAAGAAATGCTAATGACTACCTTATAATGTCCTGTGATAAAAAGCACTCACTCTCAGCAGGAAAATTGCATATGTCTAATCTTCTATGATAGATGAGTTTTTCTTTTGTCTCTGTTCCGATGGATTTCGTGTGACATATCAGCTGACTGAAGCCAGAAACAGCAAAAATAATCTCATTCCATGAGAGTGACATATTTGCTCCATTTGATTGATTGTCTGAAAAGGTGCTGCAGTGATAACACAGTACCTTTCTAACCCTAACCCAAGTGCTCTGAAAAATGACACTGAATGGGGTATGCTCTCTCTCGGCGGCTGCATAGACTCCATCCTCATTTAGAACAACTGAAAAAAATGCTGCCGCTGAGATAAAAATTGCGAACAAAAATATGAACACGGGCCCTAATGTTACCCAGTTATCATTGCAAATTATCAGGATTCAGTGTCCAATAACTCATTAACAATTTAAAGTTAACTGTACGTTAATTAGCAAACTGACTTAGTTCTTAGGGAATCATTGGATTAACTGGTTTATAGGCTAGCAAGATAAAGTAGCTTGCTTGCTACCTAAATTTCAATTTACTCAATTGAAATCAGTGTATGTGTATTTTCCAGTATTGTTTTGCAACTCAAACTATATTGCTGTTTGTCTTAACAGTAGTGAATATTGGGGCTAGGTGATCGTTGTCAACTTTTTTATACCGTTTTCCTCCGTTATTTCAATGGTCTATAGTGTTGTCCAACGGGTCCAGATTTATTTATTTTATTGCTATTCTGTCTTCACTTGCGCAGTGGTCTAAATTTTAAGTCGATGCGACATAATATTTACATTGGTGATAACTTTGGCTCATTTGAGGCAGTTGAAGTTCGATAGCGGCTGTGAGAAGGTGCAGTGTATTTCGTTTTGGAATAGGGACACAAGGTCAATTGCAGCTTTCGGGAAAACGTGTAAGAGCTACACAGCGTACGACGGAGTGGCCAAAAACTTGGGGTGTGAAAAGCTAGTTTTCTACTGCGTGAAAGGAGGCCAAATATAATCACTTTGTTATGTGTCGGACGCAGCTCGGAGAACCGACCAGCGTTTGAAGGACCCAGTATGAAATAAGCAGAGCACGGTACAAAGGCTAACTGAATTTAATACATAACAGTGATAATACAGAAAGGTGCGGACTGGCGTGGTGCGCTCCCAGCAGCGCTAACGGTCCGGAGCCAGAAGCTGTTTCGGACCCAAGGACCCCGCCGACACCCCCCAGGTGGCCGCAACAACCGAGTCTGTGAAAGAAGGAACCATTATGTGAGTCCACACTCTACACCACAGAACACTTAAAGGTGTACAAACAGCAAACACTTCCTGGCTTGATTGCTGATCAGCTCCAACCTGCAGGCATGGAACATCCAGTTCACAAAACTCCACCGCAGTGGAAGCTGATACATGACTAACAAACAGCTCAATACAATAAGGTGTGAGGGACACCACATTTACTGACTGTATAACTGTTAGTCACAAAATCTAACGTACCTCAGGAAGTGTGCTGACGAGCGTGAGACCTCACCCCCTCCTCTTTCACAGACTGTGCATCAAACCTGGACGTTTCTCAGCATCCGCTACTGATGAGATGGCTCCCGAGACGACGATCTCACCCGTCTGGTCACAAGGTCGAGTCTCTGGCAAATACACACTGTGCACTCCAGTCTTAAATGCCAACATGCTCCAATCCATCCAGATGCACCTCAGCTGTGAGTCCTGACGAGTCGCAGGTGATCAGGGTGAGGTCCTGACAGCCTCAGCAACACAGCCACTCAGTCCCAAATGCACGCCACCTGGGAGGAAAACAAACAGACAAACAAACCGGCAGCCAGGCCCCCCCAGCCATATAACACACTTTATATAATCGGATGCTAAACTCAAATACAAAAGCACAAAGTACACATTTTATGGATTATACTCAAAATGCTTAATAAACAACAGAAACATTTCCCTGAACAGTCAGTCAGCATTCAGGCTCCCCACTCCACTGTGGAACTTCATAAATTTCTGTCCGTTTCTTTGTCCATCTCTTTCCATCTCTCCTCTTGCAGATGCATTTGTGTAATCAAAGAAATAAACTATTGTGTCAAGAAAGTCAGACGTCCACAAGATGGTTTAATGGCATATCCTCTATTGTGCTGTCAGTATCTTCATTGCACATGCATGCCGGAAGTAAAGGCAGAATAGCAGAAAAAGTCAGGACTTGTTGGATGGCACTACAGACACCACCTTATTTCAAAGAGCAGCAGTGTGAATGTGCAGCATGAGTGCAAATTTGCATGTCATCAAGTTTGAAGGTGCAGAATTACTTCTGAATTTTGCTCTGAAATTTTGTGATCATGATGCTCATGTCATCTGTTGGCCTGTAGATGAAGCTGTATCTTGTTCATGTGTGTGAAGACTTTATGGACACAGACACACACACTCAACTGGTGTTGATGAAGACTTGATCTGAGCTATGTCTGTGTGGAGATTTAAATTTGTTGGCCACTTGGCTCTGGTCCTATGTTTGCCTTTCCTGAATGGATTGGGAGGTCAAGCTGTGATTGTGTAATGTGCTGTTTGTATGTGCATGCAAAATTAATGCTTAAAGCCACTTCATTCTTGGATACTTCACCTTTATTCATGTATTTTTCTCCACCGCTGCAGTCACTGGTCAGTGCGGTTCTGGTCCACTCCCTCTGGACTTGTCCTTGTCGAGTCTTGTGGTCAGAGTGGATCTTGTGCTGTGTAACTGATAGGGATCTGTTTACTAATGATCAGCCACAGCCTGTGGGCCTCGACTACAGATAGGCCTGCAGCCCTCTCATGCTCTGTTTGGCCGTTGGCCAGCCAGCATATGGTGTGAGCGCATGCAATGTGGTTTGCCAGAATAGTTTTGAGTGGCGTCCAAAAGGATCAGATTAAACTGTGATTTTATTAAATCTCATTTTACTCACATTTCACTGAAATGCTGAATTGTTCACCTGATAATTTAGCATCTGGTGAAAGCCAGCATGATATACCTTCAATGAAAAACATACACCCAAACAGTGTGTCACTATTATTTCCTCTAATTTCTATAAATAAGTAAATTTAAAAATGTGAAATTGTATTTTATATGTGACCTGTCGCATTTTGTGAAACATAATTTTAACCTGGAGACATCATGAATGAATGCCAGATGAAATAAATGAAATGAAATCCATTTAAATTAATTTCATTGTTAAAAAATTACCATAATTTCATGAAATTCTGATGGAGTCATAAGGTCACTGGATAGATGAATCTAATCTAATCTAATCTAATCTTATCTAATCTATATTATAAAAGCCAAGTGGCCTCTGTGTGCAAGAGGGAAGAGCTGACATTTGCCATTTGGTATGTTTATGTATTATGGGTCAAAGATGAACGCTGCAAAAAGGGAAAGTTAATATGACTTGTATTTTTTATTAGCGATATTAGCTAACAACAGTGAACAATTGATGTTGTGTTGCAATGCACCATGGGAATTCGGGGTTTTGGGGTTTTAAATGTTGTTGTCATTCATGTTAGTTTAACAGTGTTGTTAGTGTTATTGATTTATTGTGTTTTTGTAGTTAATTGGTTGTCAGTTTAGTTAAGTGTCATGTTGCTTTTGCCATGAGTGAAAAGTGGAGTGTGTTTGATGTCTTCCACCACTGTCTGTTTGTGGGTGTGCAAAAATAAATCCACCTGCTTGCACCAGAATGCAAAGAAGACAAAAAGATCTGTTTGTGTGTTTATGTGCGTGTGTGCATGAAAATTTAGTAAGGTATATCTTATATATTATATTCCAGTTCTAAGGTGGAACTATGCCAGTATACAAAGGTATATCTAAATATCTAAAAAGGAAGAGTAAAATAAGAGAATAGAAAAGAGTAGAGTAGTGCCACTTAGGTGCCTGGTCTTGAGAACCAGGGATGGTAGGTTAAAAAGCTCTCTACCCACCCGTGTGTATGTATAACTTCGATCATGGACAAACTGGGGAAAGCTGACATTTTCCATTTGGTATGTATTTTAGGTCAAAGATGAATGCCACCAAAACGGAACATTCTAGGACAAATATTTTTGGAGAAGCTATGGATATTAGCTAACAACACTGAACAATGGCCATTGATAATTACATTCAGGACTCACATGGCATTCCAGCAGGGGGTGGTAAATCATCAAAAAAATAAAAGCATGGGTGCGTGCGTTCGTGCTTGTATTTTGTAAGTTAAGTGTAAGTACACAATATAATTGTAAATATGTTAAAAATACATTGACACAAGAAAGTGAAAACACTTATTTTCATTTCAACTAGATGTAATAATAAAATAAAGTAATAATAATGATAATACTGATAATAATAATAGTGTATATAGGATAACAAGAACCTAAACAATTCATAAATACATTTAGACAGTAAATTAACATTAAAAATGACATAATTAACAGCAAATAAAAGGGTTGAGGTCTTCTAAAAACTGTTGAGGTGTAAGGTTCTAAAACCAATGACTGACAGGCGATTCCAACTCATTATAGAAACTTTGCACAATTTATTATCACCCTTGAAAAATGTCAGCTACCTTTTTTATAAACACTACCCAATCTAGAGCCACTCTGAAAGACAGAGTGTGCGGTGCAGGTGTCGGCCAAATTCCATGTGACAAACATGAACATCTAACATCACTCATTTGGCACTTAGAAAACGTGTGGCCATTCACACTGTTAACACGACAACAGTCAGCAGATGATCACTGTCAAGCTGGATGTGAAATATGTCTAAGTGCCCCACGACTGCGGAGTTACTAATTGCACATGTGATGTGCCAGAGTGTCGGCTCCCCCCCAACATGTGTGCATGTGTCACACACTCCCCCTTGCCCCCCCAACATGTGCATGTGCCTGTGGCGCCCCCCCCCCTCCCCACAGGCCAGGTGCCTCTCATCTGATCACAGAGTGACACCTTGGTCTGTGAACTGAACGGACGGGACGTGGCAGCTTTTGACAACTCTCGTCCTGGACATCAGACCTGCAGAACACGCATTGTGTTTTGACCGACACGTGTGTGTGTGTATGCTTGCTGTCCTCACATCGAAATACATAAAAACATAGATCACTTCTGTGACAGGCTGGAGAACGCGCACATTGACAGCCTGTTCCAGCTGGACCAGACCACCAGTTCATGTGGATATGCAGCAGGCGATCTGAACATCACGCCTGTCTGACAGGACAGTGAGTGGCGCACCGCAGGACCATATAACAGGCCAACAGTAAGACAAATACGCCACTTTCAGTCACATATCAGCAGAAATACATTGTACCAAACGCCATTTGGTCAGTTATCACAGCGCCGTTTTTCAGAAAATATGTTTATCTGCTTGTTCATTTTATCCATTTCACGCTCCTATTATGAAATAGTTATTGTGCTGCAGTGGTAAAGTTTCCATCTGGTAAACAGAGCATGTGGGTTCAAATCCTGAGAGTGGCATTTTTTTTTTTTTACCAGGGTTATTTAACTGCGGGGTTCTGTATTGCATCCACTTTTATGTATTATTTATATCAACCCAGTGATATTCACTAATTATACAGGTGGTGCGCTAATTCAAACTGTTTCGCCGTAATTCGAAGCAAATTTGCACTATGTGTGAAGGGGCCCTTAGATTAAAAAAACAGATTAATAATTTTTGTGGAGGTTATGTTGAAACTTCAAAATGCTGGTCAGGCATTCATCTCTGCAACCGTAAATAGTTACAGAAAGATACCCTTCGGTGAAACCTTTCCAAGAGTCTACAGTATATGTATTTACACATTTACCAAAATGACTGATGAAAATCCATTTTGCACCAGAAGATGTGGGTCCTGCTCCTGCTGTTTGTCCATCTCTGCTCATCTTTGTGTGGTATAATATTTAACGATTGTTAACCGAGCAAGCGAGGTTAATAATGTGTTTATTATACGGGTATTATATATATGAACACACAAATGTACGGTATCACCTGAATGAAAGCTGCTGCTGATGGTGTTGGGTTCCTAGTCAGACCTGTTTGCTTCTTCACCTCCACGAGCTTAACAGATGGTTGGGTCGTGAGCTGGTAAACTTTCAATCTGTGTTCTTTCTGATGCTGTTTCAATATTTATGGACTACGTTCATGACCGACTTGGTTTTTCTAATCTTGATTTTAGCTTCCTGGTTTGTAACGAAAATACGCATTCTGGACCAGCTGTCATGGTAACCAGTCCGATATGGGAAAATATCCCACCTGTAATCAGCCAATCACAGTGCACGCTGCGTCGCAGCCATATAATAAAAAATATTTACAGCGATGAGCAAGTCGTGCATAAGATTAACGCAGTCAGCCAGTGTGCCAGTGTGGTGGTCTGCAGAATATCCATCAGGAACTCCATAGAACGTACTGAATAATCAGCTCTGAAATTTTGGGTTCTGTTAGGTATGGGTGAGGACAAGTGGACCTCCTATTTTGGGACATGTTGGCATTTTTTGACATGCAAAATTAAATAAAGACAGACAAGCCTATCATGTTGTGTGCGAAGCCTTGCTGCTAATTGCAGATTTGCGTTGGCCACATGAGGCCGCTGCTGCTTCTGTGACTTGTGTCACCGCATGCTGATTCTGCTGCACTTTGCCCACTTATGTGACATGGATGCATCCACTGGAGTTGTCACTGGGAATAGTCGATGGCACAGGTGGTCCTGTCGGATCTATTTGAAGATTTTCTTTTTGGGTCAGTGGTGAAGCGGTTGTGAACTGGGCCTAGACTCACCGCTGCTTTCCTCCTTGCTCATATTTGGCTCCCTGAGCCCCCTCGTCTCCCAAACCACAGACTCTGCCCACTGCAGCTCCCCTGAGGGCTTGACATATAACAACGCTTCTATTGTGTCTGAACCACAAATTGTGTGGGTCTGTGTCTGTGCGCTAAGTAGGCTCGAGTTTCATCTATCAGGCCTAAAGTGGAACCAGAAGCTCGGGGCTTGAACTGGTGTTTGGAAGCATGCGTTCAACAAAGAAGACAGAAAGAGTTACACCGTGGATGGAAGCATTTCAACTTATTTTATCTTAAAGTCGTAGCAGGGCGCAGCTAAAGACCAAATACAAGCAGTTCGGAAAAATTAATTTTCTTTGTATAAACCACGTAACACCCCCCCCCCACACACACACACACACATAGAAAGGTCACTTCTATTCACAAATACAAAAATAATTAAGCCCTGAAATATGCGAGAGGAGACAAAAAGAAATAAAATATGAAAGCACTGTCATTCCTGGTGAATAGATGTCTTACTTTTCATTATAAATTCATTAAATCCCGAGTGAATTGACCTTGCTGCGGCTGCTGTGCATCATATGCCTGGGCTTGTGCCGTTACTGAAGCTCATCACTCACTTTTGATTGTTGTCAGCCTCAGAGAATTTGGCAATACAAGAAAACTGTGGAGCTTTTTATTTCACTGTAACCAATGAAAGCCAACAAATGTCGTCTGTCCACATTTGCCTCTACTGGAAAAGTGAGTGCATGTAAGTTTTTACCTGAGGCCATCAAATATGGCCGCCGGGTATTGCAAAGGCTTTACGTTTGTCTGTCTGTGTTTAGCATAACTCCAGTTCTATTACTGCCACAGTCTAACCTTGACCTATTTTAAGAGGTATTTTAAGATGTTAAAATGTCACATTCTGTTTCAATCTGTTCAGTTTTGTTTTTGAGTGGCGGGGGTGACAGCCAATCAGAGCAGAGCTGCACCGTGATGTCAGTGGCAGGCCTCTCCAAAACTGCTTTGTTTTGTGTGTTTATATACTCTCATACAGTATATTATGTAAAAGCTAGCAAGAATTAAACACTTCTAAAACTGAAAACACAGTTTTTGGAACCTAATAACACCTCTGACCTTATTTCCAAGACATTTCGCAGATGTTTGCATGGTAACATTACAGGCTGGTAGCTCGCTGCAAAACTCGGTTTTGTTTGTTTGTAAATATTGTCAATATCCTCTTTATCATTTATTATGTAAAAGCTAGCGAGAAATAAACACTTGTAAAACTGAAAACCTTGTTTTTGTAACCTGATGACACCTCTGGAGTTATTTACACAGTTTGTTGCATTAGCGTGCATGCTAACATCTGCTAACTCAAAGCTAACTTCCTGTGGAATTAACCCTCTGGGGCAGATACCGTCGTATACAACGGCTAAGACCAAGCTTTACTAAATCATAAATAACTTTTTAATGATATGAGATAGAAACTTACTTTTTTTTGATGAAAAGTTAAATCCACAAACTTTCGAGCCAGCCATCGGCCATCTTTGTACTCCTCATAAAAGCTGTGTGATGACGTGCGCAATGTGAGTGTACAATTGGAATTGGTTCACCGTCACATGGTTTTCCAAAATCCAATCGTAGGGCAGAATCACTTCATGTGAAAAGCCAAAGATCGTTTTCAGGAGTGATATGTTACTAGTTGGCCCGTTTGAATAGCCCCCTGGGTGCTCCAATGAGTACATACTATTGGGCTCCAAATGTGCCCTGCACCATTGCGCACAGTGATCACTGAAAGCAGACGGAGCACACGGAGAGCCTCTGATGACAATCTCACGTGCTCAAACAAAGAGTGTGTAACTACCAGGATTGCTCCTCTAGTTTGCATGTGAATGTTACTGGATAACTCTGTGTTCAAAATGTGCATTTGTGTTTATTGTTTGAACCTTTTTGTTGTACAGTCTTTCACACAAGACCTCAAATTACCTTTATAAAGTGTCAAAGCAGTTGTTTATTATAGTTTGCTGTGTGTTTTGAATAAATGTATGTGGAAAATTATTTTCCGCTTTTTCCTTCCTTATTTTTGATTGTAAACCTTTATTACACTTATAAAACACAACAAAAGCATATATATTCTGAAAGCACAGGTTGTCCTGAAAAAAAGAGACATAAAACTTGATTGTGGGATGCAGGGAGAGCTGTTAACAGCAAGAATAAAACATTTATGCCAGGCGAGTGAACTGTCCAAAAAATGCCGTCGGAACCCAGAGGGTTAAATTTGTCTCATTAATATGTGCAAATTCACAAACGGTGATCTACAAATATTCCTGCAGATGCCGTTAAAATGTAAATATTATTTTTGATTGATTGATTGATAGAGCAGCTTTATTGAACATGTACAAATTGTACCTAGAATGGGCTGCATTTATATAGCACATTTCCATCTGCATCAGACGCTCAAAGCGCTTTACAATAATGCCTCACATTCATCCTGATGTCAGGGTGCTGCCATACAAGGCGCTCACTACACACTGGGAGCAACTTGAGGATTAAGGACCTTGCCCAAGAGCCCTTAGTGATTTTCCGGTCAGGCTGCGATTGGAACCAAGGATCTTCTGGTCTCAAGCCCAACACTTAACCAGTAGACCATCACCTACGTACGACAATAGGATCTTAATAATTAATTAACCAACTGCAACTGATAAAGAACACAATGATCATACGGCCGAGGGGATTTTAGCATTGCGTTATATTTAATTCTTTAACACACGGCCCCAACCATACTGATTCCTGCTCATATTAAATGCAGACTGCAAAAGTAGGACGTTTGTTTTGAAAGAATATTCTGATTGCTTTTATTCCTGTGGCTGCATCAGCGGACAGAATGTCAGTTTTAAAACAGAAGAACGGCATGCTTTAGCTTGAGGACAGAATGACAGCCTGTGGTTTCACAGCATTCAGACTGCAGCGGAGTCGAACAGCGGAGTCGAGCAGCGTCGCAATGCTGGACCGACCCGACCACTGTGGCTGCATAGCAGGGATCAGCAGCACGGCTTTTCTAGCATTAAGCTCACACCTCCAGTGGAAACACTATCCTTTGTCTAATTCAGAGCTGTGCAGTTTAGTGTGTCACCTTATATCATATAAAGTACTTCACACTGCCAAGAGTGAAAACATTTTTAGCACGGGTGGCCTCCGCGGTCATTGAAATCCTTCCACTGTTGGTTGTGCTCACTGTGGCCACCAAAATGAAATCCACAGACTTTTGAAATATTGTTTAAATTTTTCAAAGGTATGTTTCATTTCATGTGGTTAGTTAATGAACAGGCATCTTTTGGCATAACATCTTTTCGATAAAACAACTGGAGACTAAAATCCTAAAGTAAGTTTCTCAGTGTGGTTAAAATGGCTGCTTGACTTCTCTGTGCACGTGTAACATTTTACTTGCATCTCTTAGTTTGTTTGTTTGCATCTATCTATCTATCTATCTATCTATCTATCTATCTATCTATCTATCTATCTATCTATCTATCTATCTATCTATCTATCTATCTATCTATCTATCTATCTATCTATCTATCTATCTATCTATCTATCTATCTATCTATCTATCTATCTATCTATCTATCTATCTATCTATCTATCTATCTATCTATCTATCTATCTATCTATCTATCTATCTATCTATCTATCTATCTATCTATCTATCTATCTATCTATCTATCTATCTATCTATCTATCTATCTATCTATCTATCTATCTATCTATCTATCTATCTATCTATCTATCTATCTATCTATCTATCTATCTATCTATCTATCTATCTATCTATCTATCTATCTATCTATCTATCTATCTATCTATCTATCTATCTATCTATCTATCTATCTATCTATCTATCTATCTATCTATCTATCTATCTATCTATCTATCTATCTATCTATCTATCTATCTATCTATCTATCTATCTATCTATCTATCTATCTATCTATCTATCTATCTATCTATCTATCTATCTATCTATCTATCTATCTATCTATCTATCTATCTATCTATCTATCTATCTATCTATCTATCTATCTATCTATCTATCTATCTATCTATCTATCTATCTATCTATCTATCTATCTATCTATCTATCTATCTATCTATCTATCTATCTATCTATCTATCTATCTATCTATCTATCTATCTATCTATCTATCTATCTATCTATCTATCTATCTATCTATCTATCTATCTATCTATCTATCTATCTATCTATCTATCTATCTATCTATCTATCTATCTATCTATCTATCTATCTATCTATCTATCTATCTATCTATCTATCTATCTATCTATCTATCTATCTATCTATCTATCTATCTATCTATCTATCTATCTATCTATCTATCTATCTATCTATCTATCTATCTATCTATCTATCTATCTATCTATCTATCTATCTATCTATCTATCTATCTATCTATCTATCTATCTATCTATCTATCTATCTATCTATCTATCTATCTATCTATCTATCTATCTATCTATCTATCTATCTATCTATCTATCTATCTATCTATCTATCTATCTATCTATCTATCTATCTATCTATCTATCTATCTATCTATCTATCTATCTATCTATCTATCTATCTATCTATCTATCGCATAATAGTTACATGTGTGCGATTTTCAGTGGGTCAACAGTTTAAATATTCCAAGTTGAATAGTATGGAAGAGTCTAAAAAATCCCAGAAAGTGATCATTACTTTTAAAATTTTCTGAATGAATTAGCATAATTCAAGGTTAACTGGGAGCCTTTAGCTGTATTTAAAGGCATAACTGAGGAACCAATGTCTCATTGCATTTAAAAGCAGAAAAAGATAAAGATCAGCTTTATTTATGTCAAAGGAAATTATTTTGCCAAAGTACAGAAATAGTAAACAGTAAATAATAGTTAGTTAAATATACATTTACAATTACAGAATGTGTTAGTATTAAATAGAAATAAATCAATCAATTTTTTCATTAAAAAAAAAAAATCTAAAACAGTTAAGCCAAGAATCAAACAACAAAATGGATCTCTACAAATCTTCCTTTGATTCCATCCTCAAAAGATTCATGGTACCAGGAGCTTATATGAATATAAGAACTTGTGACAATGACAAAGGGTATTCATTATTCAACAAGCTTTGGACCATACAAACTTTACAGCATTGAGGAAGGAGTCCCAAATTTTTCCTGAGGTCAAAATTTGTGGAATTGGAAAAGAGTGTTGGCAGAGGTTTGCACTCTATGAGTGCAGTGCTCTACTGTTAAATGAACATGTTGTTTAAATAACTTTATGTGGAAATAAAGTACACATTCTAGCTGACTTAACAAACATATCGTTTGACAAAATGAATTATGTGCTGTAGGAGGAAAAGTGAATTTGAAAGATTTTAGGCAAGGCGTATGTAAACGTATGTCTGAAACTGTACCTACATATTTATTCATAATATTTGCTTTTTCTTGCATTGTATTTATTCAGTCATTGTTAATTTTCATTGTTGTGTTCTCTGCATGTTCCTTATTGATGGATTACACAAACGTTGCTCATTGAGTTTGACACCACAAATCATGGACAACACAAGAGCAACTTCAAAAGCATAGTTTTTAAACCAGGTAGTAAGGTTAACAAATGTTGCCATTTTTAAACATATGTTTGACTGGAACAGTATTAGTTTCTTAACAAGAATGTTTAATTTAATTAGCTTATAATGCGCCAAATCACAGCAAAAGCCATCTCAAGGCACCTTACATAAAACAAGTCAACATAAAATTTAATAAATAATTAAAAATAAATTTAAAAAAATGAAATACATAAATAAAAACAGAAGTAAAAGAGTAAAACAAATAAAAATAAAAACTATTCATAAAAAAGAGAATAAAAATAGGTTTTGAGTCTTGACTTAAAAATGTCCACGGACTCAGACTGCTTCACGGTCACAGGAAGACTGTTCCACAGGGTGGGTGCATGATACGAAAAGGCTCTTTGACCTGCTGACTTCTTTTTCACCCTGTGAACACAGAGAAAATGTTTGTTATTGTGTTATTGTTTGTAATATGTGTAATATGTGTTGTTGTTTGTAATATATATATATATCTATTGAAAAACTCCATGCAAGAAAAATTATGTTGACCAGTGTAACAAGTAAAAAAGAAATCATGTTACTTTAATGGTGTTTCTGAATCAGGTTACATTTTAAAGCATGTATCTTGTAAATATTCAGAAATACTTCAGTGAGGTATGGCAGAGACTGAAACTGGCTTTTTTTTTATTACAGTTTTTGTCGATTGCTTACACACATTTTACAAAATTTCACTGTCAAAACTCTTCACACAAGAAAGATAAGACACACTTGTTGTAAAACACCTCACAGCTCTGTCAAAATGAAACCCTACAATCAAAACCTGACAATCTCTTCTAAAAAATGTCATTCTAGCAACAAAATGATACACACATGCACCATTCTGAAACACTTTCAAATCAACAGCAACACATTGATATGTTTTACACGTCAGTGTGTTTTACACACATACAGTGTATTACACAAAACACTGAAGTCAAAATCTTTTTATTTACTTTTTCTCAAACAAGAGCTCAGAGTTACGGTATTTAGCAACAAAAGTGTTATTTCCCCATTTTTTAAAAAAAGAAATAGAAATTTCTTACAAATAGCTAAAGAAAAGCAGAGTACTGTACAGTTCAAATTCAAAACACAAATCAGAACAATGAAAACAAGTGTTTGCAGTACTGTAGTTTACATACATGGTACAGTAGCATGATATCGCTCTTGACAGTAGTTTCCACTGTGTGGTGGCTGAGGTTTGGGTGGACCCTTTGTCCAGCTTCCCTTAGGGTGATGCTGAGGTTGATCACATGGTCCATCAAAGTTGCTCGAATTTCATCTGAAACATTTCTCCTTCTTGCTCTTCCTTGTCCACGTATCTCTCTTTGTCTTCCTTGTCCTCTTTCTCTGGGTCTTACCACCTCTATGATTTGCAGATTTGACAAAATGTCTTACCTGAGCTCTATTTGTAGTGCCAAACGTCAGACTGATTGGTGGTGAGTTTTCTGTGTGAGTGTTTTCAGATGTGTGCATAAGGATTTCCAATTGCCAGAAGAGGTTTGCATTTTTACTAAAAGTGTTTTCCCAATGATAACGAGGTATTTTATCTTTGAGTTCAGTGTCTAATGTAGGAAACTGTAATGTTCTGCGACAACTGTGTTGAAGAATTGAAAGCAAAGTGCAAAGCAGAAACTGTGTTTAAGGTATTGCCACGTTGTGTTTTAGCTATTGTTACAAGAAGTGTTGGATTTGGAGTTTTAGTCAGAGCATTTGCTTTGGGTGCAAGCAGCTGGCAAAAACTGCAAAAATATGTTAAAGATGAAGAGCAGTAAAGCTGGCTTTTTAAAATACTGACTGCATCTTAAAATATAGCAGCTAAAACCACATATTGCTTAAATTTTGGGTTAATATTCATTTCCCTGTTGCATAAATTGTTCCGACTGTTGAACCGTGAGCGTGTTTGGAGCAGCTGCTGCAGGTGGGCGATGGCTTGTGTTGGAGGATGTCGGATGGCAGCAAAACCAAACGTTTCCTGTCTAAAGGAGCGCTGTTCCGCGGGGTTTCTGTGGGCCACACCCTCCTGGGTGCTGTGTCGGATCATGTTCTGTGACAAGGGAGCGCGGGTGTCATCTGTCAGATGAAAATAGTGTGCATGAAACGGACACCGTGCTAACATGCCGCCTGGCTAACCGCTCTGCTGTTTAATGGTTTTAGGCCGCAGAGGAGCGAGTGCTGCCACGCTGCCCAGTGTGCCGTGTGCTATGTACAGGAGCGCAGTACTGTACACTGTGTGTGTGTGTGTGTGTGTGTGTGTGTCAGAGCGTATCAGGGTTTGAGTGCGTTTCCTCTCTGGCCTCCTCGTGTTTGGACATATGTTGAGTTTTATTTCACTGAGATATCAATCCTGCTGCCCAGCTGTTAGGACAGCTGCTCGCTCTCTCTCTCTCTCTCTCTCTCTCTCTCTCTCTCTCTCTCTCTCTCTGTTATTTTCTTTCTGTTTCAACAGATGCTCACTAATTTCCCCTTTTTAATTCAGTTCATTTCTTTTGATCTTTCTCCACATTTTGTCTCTTTTCTAACTGCGTCATCTGCTTCAGTTTGGTCCAAGTTGTTTTTCTTTCGTCTCATATTTTTCTTTCCTTTTTCTTTCCCCTCTTTTTTTGCTTGTGTCTTTCATTCTTCTTTCGCCTTTCTGCCTTTTCTCCCTTTCCTTCTTTCTTTATTCTGTCCTTTCTTCATTCCTTTTCTACCCCGTTCTTCCATTATGATTATACATTTCCACACTTCAGTCTTTCATTTTATTTTCATTTTGCTTTTATTTCTTCTTTCTTTCTTTCTTTCTTTCTTTCTTTCTTGTTTCATTTCTATCTTTCTTGTTTCATTTCTTTCTTTCTGTTTCCTTTCTTTCTTTCTTTCATTTCTATCTTTCTTGTTTTCTTTCTTTCTTTCTGTTTCCTTTCTTTCTTTGCTTCTTTCTTTCTTTCTTTCTTTCTTTCTTTCTTTCTTTCTTTCTTTCTTTCTTTCTTTCTTTCTTTCTTTCTTTCTTTCTTTCTTTGTCAGAGGCGTACACTTATTTTTCTGGGTGTTTTCTTGTTTCCTTGACCAGTGACGCCAGTCGTCAGCTGCCGCACTGTAAGTGTGTGTGTGTGTGTGTGTGTGTGTGTGTGTGTGTGTCTGTGTGTTGATGTCACCTGACGTCGTACTCAGAGAAATTAACATAAATAATAGCAACACAGTTAGAAAGTGTGCGTAGTTTTCACGAGGTGCCATACAACAAAGAACAGTCACCTGTCATTTACATGATGTAACATTATTTATGTTTGTTACATTTTGCTCTGGAACAGCACACGTGTACGGTGCATCTGGAAAGTATTCACAGCGCTTCAGTTTTTCCACATTTTGTTATATTACAGCCTTATTCCAAAATGGATAAAATTAATTTTTTCTTTGAAATTCTACACACAGTATCTCATAATGACAATGTGGAAAAAAAAACCTTTTTTTTTGTTTACATTTTTGCTTATTTATTAAAAATAATAAAAAAAAACAAAGAAATGACTTGCACATAAGTATTCTCAGTCTTTGCCATGAAGCTCAAAATTGAGCTCAGGTGCATCCTGTTTTCACTGATAATCTTTGAGATGTTTCTACAGTTTAACTGGAGTCCACCTGGAGTAAATTCAGTTGATTGGACATGATTTGGAAAGACACACACACACCTGTTTACACATAAGGTCCCACAGCTGACAGTGCATCTCAGAGTACAAATCAAACAGGAAGTCAAAGGAATTGTCTGTAGACCTCCAAAACAGGATTGTCTTGAGGCACAAATCTGGGGAAGGATACAGAACCATTTCTGCTGCTTTGAAGGTCCCAATGAGCACAGTGGCCTCCATCATACATGAATTGAAAAAGTTCAAATCCACCAGGACTCTTCCTAGAGCTGGCTACCTGTCTAAACTGAGCGATCGGGGTACAAGAGCCTTAATCATGGAGGTGACCAAGAACCCAATGGTCACTCTGTCAGAGCTGCAGCATTCCTCTGTGGAGAGAGGAGAACCTTCCAGAAGGACAACCATCTCTGCAGCAATCCACCAATCAGGTCTGTATGGTAGAGTGGCCAGATGGAAGCCACTCCTTAGTAAAAGACACATGGTAGCCCACCTGGAGTTTGCCAAAAAGCCACCTGAAGGACTCTCAGACCAGGAGAAATAAAATTCTCTGGTCTGATGAGACAAAGATTGAACTCTTTGATGTGAATACCAGGCGACATGTTTGGAGGAAACCAGGCACCATCCGGACAGTGAAGCATGGTGGTGGCAGCATCATGCTGTAGGGATGTTTTTTAGTGGCAGCAAGTAGGAGACTAGTCAAGTTTGAGGGAAAGATGAATGCAGCAATGTACAGAGATATCCTGGATGAAAACCTGCTCCAGAGCGCTCTTGACCTCAGACTGGGGCGAAGGTTCATCTTTCAGCAGGACAATACAGCCAAAATATCAAAAGAGTGGCTTCAGGACAACTCTGTGAATGTCCTTGAATGGCCTAGCCAGAGCCCAGACCTGAATCTGATTGAACATCTTTGGAGTGAAAATGTCTGTGCACCGACGCTCCTTATCCAACCTGATGGAGCTTGAGAGATGCTGTTAAAGAGGAATGGACAAAACTGCCAAAAGATAGGTGCCCCAATCTTGTGGCATCATATTCAAGAAGACGTGAGGCTGTAATTGCTGCCAAAAGTGTACATGTGATTGCATTATTTTTTTAATTTTTAATAAATTTGCAAAAAAAAAAACAAACAAAAAACTTTTTGTCATGTTGTCATTATGGAGTGTTGTGAGTGGAATTTTGAGGGAAAAATACTCTATTTTGGAGAAGAAGTGAAGTGAAAAAGTGAAGCACTGTGATTAATTTCTAAATGCACTGTACATGGGTTATTAGTTGGAACCATATTTTGTTATATACGTATCTACGTGCATTCAACTGAAGAGCTGTAGTGTAGAGAGACCCAGAATAACGCTATCCCAGCTCACCCACCAACTTCAGTCCATATGAAATTGCAAAAAAAAAAAAAGCTTTATCATTAAATAGTTTCTTGTGGAAGGACATCCATGCCTGACAGAATTTTGGTCTCTGTGAACACTTTTCTCTTTGTCACTCAGTAATCATGGTGCTCACTGTTTCAGTGTTTCCACCTGCAACAAAACTGTATGTTCTTTATCTTGGCCACAATTTCTGCTAAATGTGACAATTGAAAAACAAATGTCAGATGGTTGCCATAGTCATCAAGAAAATGTGACAAATGCACATTTCATAAAAGACATATTTGTCGTCAGGTCAGTAAACGCACAATAGATGAGGACAGTGCTGGCTCATTTGAAAGCTACGGAGGATTAGTGGAAATTAATTGCTGTTATTTTATTTATTTTTGCAAACTAAAAGTAAATGTTTTGGTGAGTCACGTCTGCCCATGTAATTATCATCCCAGCACGGCCTGTTGACTACTGTCTGTACTTGATGTACAACATGAAATGTATTTTGCAAAAACATTTGGGTAGAATTACACCTCACCTGAAAGACTGGCATGTATACTGCATTATGAAACTGACAGGTGGGTGTTTTTTTGCAGACCCTACACCGTGGACTCCTTGCGATTGCTATTTAGTTGAATGTTCTGGTACCTGATTTGTGGAGATAGGATGTGGTTCCATTGGAAGAAGCAGGTCTAAATTTGCAAGTACGTTGAGTCCCTATCACAGAGAGTGTGATGTTTGTTGGACCAGGGACAACAGAAAGGTAAATGGACCGCATTTATATTGCGCTTTTCCATTTGCATCTGAAGCTCAAAGTGCTTTACAATGATGCCTCACATTCACACAAACACACTCACACACCAATGTCAGGGTGCTCACTACACACCTGGAGCAACTTGGGGATTAAAGACATTGCCCAAGAGCCCTGAGCGATTTTCCAGTCAGGCTGGGATTTGAACCAAGGATCATCTGGTCTCAAGCCCAACACTTAAACAGGCTAGACCATCACCTTCCCCAGAGATGGAGCTAGAAACACTAAATGCCAGTGCCAGGTGCTTGGATGTAAGAAAGTGGAATACTGGTGTAGCACTGCC
Source organism: Thalassophryne amazonica (assembly GCF_902500255.1). NCBI lineage: Eukaryota > Metazoa > Chordata > Actinopteri > Batrachoidiformes > Batrachoididae > Thalassophryne > Thalassophryne amazonica. The sequence goes on along the minus strand of NC_047110.1, from coordinate 23,347,416 downwards.
ATTTACCAACCATTGACAGAGTTTAGGGAGCCCCTGAAGACATATTAATGTCAGGTATAGGAGCATGTGCGGATCCTGCAGTTTTTAATATCCACCACACCAAGAAACCACCTTGGGTCTTGAATGGCAACTACCCAAGCATACAAAGAGTCTGTCTCCACTTTTTGAAAGTAGCTACCTATCTGCTACAGCCCATTGAAATGTGGGTGTCCCCTTGGCTTTTCCCAGAAACTGAGGTGGTCAACACTGAGGCACGTGCTGGATCATATCCACTTCCTGGGCATGACCTAGTATGCTACATTGTGATACCTGATGATAATGGTGGGATGTCAGATCCATCAAGGCTGAGATATTGTCAGAGTAAGAAAATTTTGCATTCATATTACGTGTGTTTTACAAACATCATTCCATGCAAGTGTTTATATATTATTTATTGACATTTATTTATAGCAGTGAAGTCATTTGTACTGTTTTCATATCAGCTCCTTTGGATGAGTGTTCTATTTTATCCAATCAGATTTGCTGTGTCTGGACAAGAACAGATCTTTTCTGGGGCCTTCAGAATTTCAAGTGATTCCCTCTGATGTCAAAACAAATGGGGATGATGTTGTTGATTGTCATGTGTTCTTTAACCAATCAAATTTTGAGTTTGTTGTGTTTGGCGTGTTCTTTGACCGGCCACAGCCTTCTTGCCACTTTTAGCTAGCTTACAGCTACAGCAGCCATGTGTATGTGATACTGTCACAAAATGTGTTACATTTTCTTGACGTGGTCAGTCTTTGATGACTGATTTCAACCCTAACCCTAGCCCTAACCATAGCCTTAACCCTAACCCTATCCCTAACCCTAGCCCTAACCCTAGTCCTAACCCTAATCCTAACTATAACACCGCTGCCCCCCCCATGTGACCCAAATTTCATGACACCATCATGAATGTGTACCCAATTTTGAAGGTGTCACAAACTACTATATTAAATCACCTAAGGGGGATTTCTTTGGAAGTGGGAGAATCTGGAGAGAACCCAGTTGGACTCAGGTTAACATGGAAACTCCACACAAAAAGTCATTCCAGGACCTTCTTGCTGTGAGACAACAGCACTAACCACTACACCACTGTGCCACTCGGTGACATTTCATGGGGAAAATATCTCCAGCGCAAAATCTGGGCAGGGAGTAGGGTCGGCCATGTCTGACTTTTGTTATGTCAACTGTAGACCAGACCTAATATCGAAAGACCTGCAGTAACTGAACTAACAGACATGAACATGATGTAGTTGGTGAGCAGCTCCAGCTGTTGCTTTTGATACATTTGCAGTTAGTTGCCCAGCCGAACCACTTTGTTAATTCAGATATTTCATTACAAACGATTTACTACCACCAATATATAACACACGGAAGCAGCTAGTCTACGTAGAAAAACAGTGGGTTGGTTTATGTTTTGTGTCAGTTGCAAATAATCTTTGAAGAAAAAAAGAAGTCAAATCACCACAAATGAAAAGCAGACCGTTTTCAATTTGCAAGCAGGGAGCAGAGCTCTGTACCCAATAACCTGGATTCAAACCCAGTATAACTGTGAGAATCAAACATGCAGTCGTATTTACAGACTGTCCCATTCTAACCACTTTCACATTATTATATATAGCATTTTGTATATATAAAGCATTTTGTGGTGATTTTCTTTATCATGACAAAACATAAATGTATCACTCTGTGTGCACACGGAAAATAGACGCTGATCCTCTCAGCAACTCTTTCGGGGTGTTAATGCTTCGGCGGACATGCACACACACACACACACACACACACACACACACACACACACACACACACACACACACACACACACACACACACACACACACACACACACACACACAGTATGCTGCCTGTGGCTCGTATAATACACTCCAGTCATTATGCACTGGTAGGTCGCTGCTCACAGCTGATAAAAGTCTGTTTACTCCAAACTCCATCCAACCGGCTGTCTCACTGATGAGTTACTTCCAGTTGTTTATCTTCTTTATCCTCTCCTCATCTCCTTCACCTTCCTTATATCTCTTCTCCACCTTTTTTTATTGCTTGTGCCTCCCGTCTTTCTGTGTCTCCTCCAGGAGCTTCGGTCCTGCCTGATGAATGGTCCGTTGAATGCTCCTCAATATTACTGCCTTAGTAAATGTGTTGCACTTCCTTTCTTTTAAAACCAATACAACTGATTTATCAAATAATTTTAGGAGTTAAACTTTTGCTGCAGATTTCTAATGTTATCTTACCTTCTTTTATTTTCATGTAAAAAAAAAAAAATCCAGCTATTGTCATTTATTCAGAAACTATATTATAATTAACTAAGTTAGAATTATACATAATTAGAATTATGAAATGTTAATGTTAACTTTAACCATGACCATAACCAAAACATAGATGAATGTTCCTTGAAGATGTGGAAGTGGAGCAGATAGTTACAGTGAGGAAAATAAGTATTTGAACACCCTGTGATTTTGCAAGTTCTCCCACTTAGAAATCATGGAGGGGTCTGAAATCTTCATCTTAGGTGCATGTCCACTGTGAGAGACATAATCTAAAAAAAAATAAAAAATCCGGAAATCACAATGTATGATTTTTTTTAATAATTTATTTGTATGTTACTGCTGCAAATAAGTATTTCAACACCTGGGAAAATCAATGTTAATATTTGGTACAGTAGCCTTTGTTTGCAATTACAGCGGTCAAATGTTTCCTGTAGTTTTTCACCAGGTTTTCACACACTGCAGCAGGGATTTTGGTCCATTCCTCCATACAGATCTTCTCTAGATCTTTCAGGTTTGGAGTTTCAGCTCCCTCCAAAGAGTTTCTATTGAGTTCAGGTCTGGAGACTGGCCAGGCCACTCCAGGACCTTGAAATGCTTCTTATGGAGCCCCTCCTTAGTTGCCCTGGCTGTGTGTTTGGGGTCATTGTCATGCTGGAAGACCCAGCCATGACCCATCTTCAATGCTCTTACTGAGGGAAGGAGGTTGTTTGCAAAAATCTCGCAATACATGACCCCATCCATCCTCCCTTCAATACGGCACAGTCGTCCTGTCCCCTTTGCAGAAGAGCACCCCCAGAGTATGATGTTTCCACCACCGTGCTTCACGGTTGGGATGGTTTTCTTGGGGTTGTTCTAATCCTCTAAACATGGTAAGTGGAGTTGATTCCAAAAAGCTCTATTCTGGTCTCATCTGACCACATGACCTTCTCCCATGCCTCCTCTGGATCATCCAGATGGTCACTGGTGAACTTCAAACGGGCCTGGACATGTGCTGGCTTGAGCAGGTAGACCTTGCTGCCCTGCAGGATTTTAAACCATGACAGCATCATGTGTTACTAATGTAATCTTTGTGACTGTGGTCCCAGCTGTCTTCAGGTCATTGACCAGGTCCTCCTGTGTAGTTCTGAGCTTTCTCAAAATCATCCTTACCCCACAAAATGAGATCTTGCATGGAATCCCAGACTGAGGGAGATTGACAGTCATCTTGTGTTTCTTCCACTTTCTAATAAATAATCATAACAGTTGTCTTCTACCAAGCTGCTTGCCTGTTGTCCTGTAGTCCATTCCAGCCTTGTGCAGGTCTACAGTTTTGTCCCTGGTGTCCTTAGACAGCTCTTTGGTCTTGGCTATGGTGGACAGGTTGGAGTGTGATTGATTGAGTGTGTGAACAGGTGTCTTTTATACAGGTAACAAGTTCAAATAGATGCAATTAATACAGGTAAAGAGTGCAGAATAAGAGGGCTTCTTAAAAAAAAATTAACAGGTCTGTGTGAGCCAGAATTCTTGCTGGTTGGTAGGTGTTCACATACTTATTTGCAGCAGTAATATACAAATAAATTATTAAAAAATCATACATTGTGATTTCCAGATTTTTTTTTTTTTGATTATGTTTCTCACAGTGGACATGCACCTAAGATGAAAATTTCAGACCCCTCCATGATTTCTAAGTGGGAGAACTTGCAAAACCGCAGGGTGTTCAAATTCTTCTTTTCCTCACTGTACGTGTGCTGTCGGAGAGAAATGACGTAGGTGTCAAAGAATGTGTCACTAAATAACGCAAAGGGGTTGGCTAATTTGCCACATCATGACGGAAAGGGGTACTGAGCAAATGTAAAAATGTGATGAGTTGGGAGTGAGAATGTGTTGCATGGAGACAGACAGACACGTTCACACTCTGGTTAGAGTCACCAGGACACCCAAGCTGCATGTCTTTGGAAGTGGGAGGAAACACATGCAAAATCCATAAACAATGATCAGCATGAAGAAGAACAAGAGCAATCACAGATTTCTGATATCCGCCAATCCGGATCCAGATCACCTCCAAAATTTAATGGTGTCTACCATGCCCTAATATCTACACTGAAAAAAGAGAACAGTTGAACTTAAAAAAGCATTACAATGGTAAAACCTAAGTTAGCAAGTTAGATCAACTCTAACTTACAAACTTAAGTTCAAACAACTGAAATCATTCAGGTTTAACTCATTGTAACTCTTTTTTTAGACTGGTTCAACTATTCTCTTTCTTCGGTGTATCTGTGGTGCAAATATGGTGAGAATCCATGCAGTAGTTTTGACGCAATCCTTCAAAGCCTATATAAAATGAAATATTGATCCAGAATCTGGATCCAGATCTACTGTAAAAGTATATCTTCCCCGCTGGATATCTTTCCCCTCAGGGGGGAAGTTGTCCTACAATGAATTAAGCTGTTTGAACTTAAGTTTGAAAATTAAATCAACTCTAACTTACAAACTTAAGTTCAAAGAACTTAATTCATTCAGGTTTTTACAAATTGTAACACTTTTTTAAGTTGGTTCAAACATTCTGTTTTTTCAGTGTAGGATATCTTACCCCACCCCCTGCATAGCAAGTCTGCTGCAGTATTATGACACGTTTCATCCTCCATTCTGAAGTGTCTGTCCCCTTTTTGTGTAAATTCTCTCAATTCACATCTATAATTTCTTCCTTGCTCATGAATTATTTGACCTCCCCACTTATGACTGGGTAGGGTGTAAGATATCCTGACCTGGATATCTTCCCCCCACCACTGCAAAGCAACCCTGCATATATTTGTAGAGTATATTTGGAAGGGGGGATTGAAAGACACTTCAAAATAGGAAATATACTGTTACGCATACTAAATTTCTTGACTGATCTGGAAAACACATATCAATTTTGTTAAATCTAAAAGGTCAAAAGCCATTGCAATTTTGCATAAAGCACAAGATTTCATTTCCCAGTGCTTATTAACTATTTTACTAGTATATCATTCATTGCTTGTTCCATATATGACCTATTGCATTGACGTTTGGGGAAATACATATAAAACTAATGCTAATCCAATGTTTTTGTTGCAAAAGAAAGCTATAAGAATTATCTGTAACAAATCATATTATGAGTCAACAAAGCCATTATTTGCCTGTTTACATATTCTAAAAATCTGGGACTTGGTTGGTTGAGTACATTACAGTCCAAATTATGTATAAAGTTAAAAATAAACTGCTGCCACAAAATGTCCACGATCTGTTTAAACTGAGGGAATCCAGTTGTAATTTAAGAGGAATATTATTTTTTGAGAAATTAAGGATATCCAGTGAGGGAAGATAAACTGTTACACTGGATCACCTCCAAAATTTAATGGAGTCTTTCATGCTCTACTATTTATCTGTGGTGCAAATTTGGTGAGAATCCATGAAGTAGTTTTGAATAATCTTTCTAACAGACAGACAGACAGCCAGCCAGCCAGACACACAAATAAATAAATAAATAAACAAGATTTTATTTCGTCCTTGGTGGACGTAATAATGGAAACAATACGTTTCAGGATAATTCGTTAAGCTTAATATGAGCTCCGACTTCCTTCTAATGTCTCCTATCCTTCGTTAATAGCAGCACAGAATTCTTTCTGATCTTTTGGAATTTGAGCTTCTTCCTCATGTTGTTTGTTATCCCTCCTCCCTCTTTCTTCTTTTCATGTGTCCATCCATCCTCATCTCCTCACCCTGTTCAGACTCTTCCTCTTCAGCCCATCCGTCTTCTGTGTTTCTCCTCCACTTGATAAAAGAGCGGTTGGATGATGTGGAATTTTTATCCACTCTCCAGTCTAAACAGGACTTGATCTCTGACTCAATTTTGCGGACAGATAGAGAGCCATTTAGGGTAAAACATCTCCTTCTGATTTTCTCTCTTCCTGTCCCTCTATCTTCACCCTCGTCCCCCTTACAGCTCACGGTCCTGCCTCCTCCTGTCTGTTTATTAGCACGGGGGGTATAAATTGTGCTGCAGAGTACACAGATGAACAGACGTAGTTGACTCACGCAGAGTTACAGGTTGTATTTTGCTCTCTTAAGTGCTCTCATAAATTGTTCTTCCTAATTCTGTTTTACAAATGCACATCTCCGTCTTTGGGTCTCGACCCCGTCTCGTCCTCACTGTGATCACTGGCTGGAGCTATCTCTCACACACCAAATGTACACAGATGTATGCTTACTGGAGCCTCCTGTCTGATAAATCTTGAACCAGTCTGATTTCATTGTGTATAAAGTGGGGAAAATAGTGTAATTACTTCATTTTCTTACATTTGTCTGCAAAAACCCATTCTATGTATTTATTTAATAGAAAAACACGGTGATAGATGCCTTCATGGTGTTTGTTTTTCTCCATGTCAACCTGCTTTATTCATGTTGATGCCATGGGATTGACGGCTGCATTATCTTATTTAGAATAATCATAATCTGACTGTAAAGATGTAAGGCTTTAATGGACTCAATGAGGAATCCGTGCTCGACACTATCCCATGACCGCACAATGGGCTCATACTCACAAACTAATAAACATTAAGCCATTCACAATAGGCCATGTGCTCTTATGACTGCCTATAGCCCCTTTTGTCAGGATAACAGCACCACAAATGAACTGTTGTCTGACTTAACCGTTCTAAATCAGGCAAACCCTCAGGGGAACATTTTGCAAAGAATGTCTCCTTATTTCACGTTTTTCAGCATGAGGCCTGACTTGACCGTGACGCCATCTGTGGTGCATCCACTTACACCATGTACACACAGAAACAAGGGGTCATAGGAGTATTTGAAAGTATAAAACACAGGCAACGAAACGTTGGAGACAGAGGAGACGCATGTTAATAATGTCCCCTCCTACTTTTTCCTCATCTACTTTACATTATTTCATTGTGTGTGTGCACGTGTGTGAGATTCTTGGGAAGTACACAGCAGAGATCGGGAACATTCCAAAGCAGTAGATTTATAAAGCAATATCACACGGTGGCTTAGTGGTTTGTACTGTTGCCTCACAACAATAAGGTTGTGGGATCGTGTCCCACCTGGTCCTTTCTGTGTGAAGTTTGCATGTTCTCCCCGTGTTTGAGTTCCATCCGGGTGTTCCGGCTTCCTTCCGTGTCCACAGACTTTCAGGTTAGGTGAATTTGACACTTTAAATTGACTGTAGGTGTGTTAATGTGGCCCTGCAATAGACTGGTGTCCTGTCCAGGATGTACTCTGCCTCATACCCTATGACTGCTGGGATATAGGTTAATTCATTCATTCATTTTCTATACCCACTTACTCCAATTAATAGTCACATGGGGGGGCTGGAGCCCCCATGTGACTATTAATTACAAATTAAAGACATCTCTATCTATCTATCTATCTATCTATCTATCTATCTATCTATCTATCTATCTATCTATCTATCTATCTATCTATCTATCTATCTATCTATCTATCTATCTATCTATCTATCTATCTATCTATCTATCTATCTATCTGTCTGTCTGTCTGTCTGTCTGTCTGTCTGTCTGTCTGTCTGTCTGTCTGTCTGTCTGTCTGTCTGTCTGTCTATCCTCTCTGTGATCACCTTTTAACACCTGTAAAGGATTTACAGTACTTCTTGTATAACTGAACATCACAATGGGTTCTCCGGTTGAACCACTGAGACCTTGTGAGTCTTCTGAGATCACGTGTCTCTGATGTTGTCCTGAGGCTGTGAGACACTGTGAGAAAGAACATCTCAGAACAATGCACACATTCTCATTCAGTCAGCTGAATGCAGTGTGTTTTTTTTCTGAGGAGGAAGGAATGACCCCTGATCATTTTTTTTTATATCTATTTGAAATAAGAGCTTATGGGTAACAATACATGGTGCTTATGGTAAACTTGATGACACGTGTTGATCTTTTGCTTTTTGAGACACCAGACTTTAAGTTGGTCCAGAAGTCAAAGTTTGCCTCATGTGCTCATAACTTCAAGTCTGGCTATTCACTTAGTTTTTCTTCATCCATGAGCCCCAAGTGAATGTAGACAGAATCAGTACCACTTAAGGGGCCTAAACAACACTTACACTCCAGCCTCACTGCCTACACAAAAACGTATGTCCTTTCCAGGGTGGGAGGTGTATCCAGGTAGGGGTCAGTGAAGGATTATACAGGGGTCATCATTTAAAAATGCTCCAGTCATTCAAAAAAGTATACTGTGTCATTGAGCTGATCAATAAGATTCCAAAAAAGGTATAGTTTAGACTGTCCATGCTGCATGTTATGGAGTTATGGGGTAATTTAGTCATTTACAACCCCAGTTCCATTGAAGTTGGGACGTTGTGTAAAATGTAAATAAAAACAGAATACAATGATTTGCAAATCCTCTTCAACCTATATTCAATTGAATACACCACAAAGACAAGATATTTAATGTTCAAACTCATAATCTTTATTGTTTTTGTGCAAACATTTGCTCATTTTGAAATGGATGCCTGCAACACGTTGGACAGTGTTTACCACTGTGTTACATCACCTTTCCTTCTAACAACACTCAATAAGCGTTTGGGAACTGAGGACACTCATGATTGGGTATAAAAGGAGCATCCCCAAAAATCTCAGCCGTTCACAAGCAAAGACGGGGTGAGGATCACCACTTTGTGAACAACTGCATGAAAAAATAGTCCAGCAGTTTCAGAACAATGTTTTTCAACGTTCAATTGCAAGGAACTTAGGGATTCCATCATCTACAGTCCGTAATATAATCAGAAAGTTCAGAGAATCTGGAGAACATTCTACACATAAGCGGCAATCCCTCAGGCAGCACTGCATTAAAAACTGACATCATTGTGTAAAGGATCTTACCGCGTGGGCTCAGGAACACTTCAAAAAACCATTGTCAGTTAACACAGTTCGTCGCTACGTCTACAAGTGCAAGTTAAAACTCTACCATGCAAAGTGAAAGCCATACATCAACAACATCCAGAAACGCCACCACCTTCGCTGGGCCCAAGCTCATTTAAAATGGACAGATGCAAAATGGAAAAGTGTGCTGTGGTCTGATGAGTCCACATTTCGACATTGTGTCCTCCAGACAAAAGAGGAAAAAAGACCATCCAGATTATTACCTTCAGAATTCAGACTTCAGACAACTTTATTGATCCCAAAAAAGGGCAATTACATTTACACTCCAATTACATCAGAATAAAGCAATTAATCCACAATTATTACTTGTTTACTGTAATAATGGCACACATAAAAATTAAAGACAACACATATACATTTGACATTGTTTATGTGCACTAAACTTGAGGCAGTCCATCATCCGAATTGAGGCAAAGTGGGTGAAGGCCGCTGCAACTGGAGTCGCGCCGCCGCTAGCTTGGGGGGAACGTGTTCTTGCCGCAGCTAAAAACCGCACAGCCCCCGGAGGGGAAAGGGGTGGCATGAGTGGTGGCCGGGATGGGGTGTGTGATGGGGGCAGGAACGGAGATATAGGGAAAAAAAGTTGGAGCATGCTTCATCTCTGTCCATGTGTAAGTCTGTCAGTTTATTGTCTTTGTGGGATGAGATAAGAAAGGAGCCGAATAATCTCACCAAGGCCAAGGACATTCCTCTGGAGGAGAAAACAGCCCGGCAATTTGTCCTTCAGGCTTGAAGCCTGGAGTGTTGTGGTTGAGCAGTGAAAAACACTTTTAACAGTTCCATTTGAACAACCAAATCCCAATAATGAATTAAGAATATTCCCAATTATGAATTAAGAATATTCACCGGCCTCTGAAATCTTCAACTTCAACTGCAAGGCAAGCATCTGCTCCAAGATGTGATCCAATTTGCGTCTGAGTTCAAGAGTCGTCTCAGTCTGAGAATGCACTGCCTTGCCAACCTCGTTAATCATGATGGACAAGCCAGGAGCTGTGGTTCTTGATGCCGCCATCGTGCTAATTTTCCGGTAGATCAGGGCAGCACATAAGCCAGAAAGTACCAGCCCTGTAAAATGAATAAATCCTCGACGTCCTCAATGGAGAAAGGCACCAAGCATGCAATACGCCAAGACCCCCAGGAGTCGAGAACACAGCCCGCAGGATACGTTCCATCTGGGCAGGTAGGATTCCCCGCTCCTGACCTTCTTGTAGAAAATTGGTGTCAATAACATTCAGAGACCAGCTGATCAATTCCATGGTTAATCTAATAGTAGTCCAGTAGATCCAGAATCCAATATAATTTGAGGGATTTACAGTCTGGTGAAGTAGGGACTTGAAGGTTAAAGCAGAGAGCAGAGATAAAGGAGTGGAGGAGATGTGACCGCTCTCGTCGGAGTCCCAAGCTTTAAAGTTCAAAAGCCAGCATCTGTGAGGGTATGAGGTGGGGGGGGGGCGGTGTTAGTGCCCATGACATGGGCAACTTACACATCTGTGATGGCACCATCAATGCAGTCCTCAGTTCCCAAATGCTTATTGAGTGTTGTTAGAAGGAAAGGTGACGTAACACAGTGGTAAACATGCCACTGTCCCAGCTTTTTTGAAATGTGTTGCAGACATCCATTTCAAAATGAGCAAATATTTGCACAAAACAATAAAGTTTATCAGTTTGAATATTAAATATCTTGTCTTTGTGGTGTATTCAATTGAATATAGGTTGAAGAGGATTTGCAAATCATTGTATTCTGTTTTTATTTACATTTTACACAACGTCCCAACTTCATTGGAATTGGGGTTGTATCTTCAACTTCTTATACTGGATCAGGTCGTGGTCGTGGGAGAGCTGGAGCCTATCCAAGCGGTCATAGGGTGACAGGCGGGGTACACTCTGGAGAGGATGCCAGTCTATCAAGGGTAATTTCAATTTGTGTTTGTGTTACAGAGGTAAAGTTGCTGTTAGTAAAATTGATTCAAATTATTGGTTAAGAGAATGGAATTGATAAATGGAATAGTTTTGACTGTGTTGAGTGCTTGGTCTCCAAAGTAACAGTCAAACAAGATCATCGTCCATTGGATTCTGTGATGTATGACGTATGCTATCCTGTAATATGATAACTAACCATGACAGATAGTGCAAACTATTCCCACGATCTTCTTCCTGCGAGGCAACAGTGCTTACCACTAATCCACCGTGCCACCCATAATATCTACAAGATTATGCAAAACAGTATTTGGATATCTTTGAGAAATTCATGGTTACATCATGTTTGCAGTTATGAATTGTTGTTACAAAATTGTGAAAATGTACTTTTTTTGTTGATACTGAAAATCATGACGCTCTGACTTGAGCTGGAGCTTATGGTGGTAGTTAAATACCCCCAATGTGACAGTCCACTGTGCTTTTTAACTCAGCTGTGTTCCTTTTTTGTAGATTCGTCCTGCATGGAGCGGATCCTCTCCAAGGACTGGAAGGAACGTGTCGACTGTCTAAATGCCAACGAACTGCTGGGGGAGGTCAAATGTAAGAGCAGTCACACAGAACACATTAGCACCAACAGACAGATGACGTGCACCGTATCCTTGTCTTCCATCGCTTCTACTGTTGATAAAACCAATAACCATTCATGTGTGGGGTTTTCTCATGAAAGATGTGAGTGTACAGGAAAATCTAACATTTTGATCAATGCTAATATTGTCTTTATAGACTGGGCACAAACCATATATTTTACCAAGCCTATTATTGGATCAGAGATTTTTCGGGCCCCATATGAGTTGTTTCTTAGCAGGATAAACTGCCCCCCGCCTGGCCACTGTGCATGCAAAGAGTTCTCAGTCACATTTGTCAGCATTCGACACAACATTTCTACCACTCATCCACTCATTTTCATGAAAATTGATTTAAACATTTTTGCGTAATCCTGGTGACAAACAAACTCACTTAACAAAGTTGCAAAATCTAGAAGAGATAAAGCTGATTTTTAACATTTCTAAAAATCATTCACACTGAAAGCTTTGCTGACTTCATCAGGTTCGTCTGCTTTTACATCCACATCTACAATTAGTGAGAAGTCACATTTTACAGGTGGCTCACTGACCAAACCCAAACTCTGTGTGTCAATGGCACAATGATATACCGCAATGTTACTTTTTTTATATAATAGGATGTAGGTTTCTGAAATGTAGTGGAATCTCTAATTATACTGTGTGGCCTGCTTATTCCTCAAAATAACCTTTATATTACAAAAGAGAGAGAGAAAAAAAAAACCCTAAACAAAACATGCGGCATAGACACTAAAAAGGATACAGGTCGTGTAAAGCTAAGTTTGAGGGGAAGAAGTGGTCAGATATGCTGTAATTATCTCCTCCATGTGTATACCTCCAGCATATTTTTGCAAAGCCAAAGGCCTCCTGTCTCTACAGAAAGACATCAAACTGCACCTTCTAACTGTAACTTTGATTAAAGGGTGTGTGTGTGTGTGTGTGTGTGTGTGTGTGTGTGTGTGTGTGTGTGTGTGTGTGTGTGTGTGTGTGTGTGTGTGTGTGTGTGTGTGTGTGTGTGTATTGGGAGAAAGGTTTTAGTGTCTGTCAGCAAATGTTCATGAAGTTTGAAACAGAACTGGTGTAAATGCATTTGTAATCAAAAATGTTCTCATAGCTAGGATGCTGCAGATAGTTGATTTCTTGGGTGTGAAACCTCACTGTTGTGGTTGCAGACCAGCAATTAGCTGACCGTCAATGCTATTGAAAATGACTCTTGGAAGTTTCCTGCCTTGCATGGAGAGTATTTTCTCCATGCAAGGCAGTCATTTGACATTTTGAAATACAGTTTGAGTATCAGTTTGGAGGCAGTCAGAATTTAGATAGCAGATTTGGGGTTAATACTCTACATCAAGAGTGTCCAACCCTGCACCTAGAGTGCATCCGCCCTACAGATAATTAACTGAGTCAGTGTGCTCAACCAGTGAAAAACCATCCATCCATTTTCTGTGCCTGCTTTCTTCAGTTAAGGTTCACGGGGGTTGGAGCCTATTCCAGCAGTCACAGGGTGTGAGGCGAGGTACATCCTGCGCAGGATGCCAGTCTGTCGCAGGGCCACATGCAGTATAGACAAACACATTCAGACCCGCATACACACCTACGGACACTTTAAAGGATTCAGTTCACCTAACCTCGTTGGATATGGGGGGAAGCCGGAGCACCAGGAGGGAACCCACGCAAACACGGAGAGGACATGCAAACTCCATACAGAAAGGCCATAGGTGGGAATCGATCCCATGACATTCTCGCTATGAGGCAACAGTGCTAACTATGCCACCATGCTGCCCACTGGGAAACACCAGCGTTAAATATTTGGGTAAAGCCGGTAGACATGATGACATGCAGGATGGGTGTTCTTCAGGGGTAGAATTGAGACCCCAAAATGTATATGTTTATACGCCAGTTACCGTTTTTGTTTAGCTTTGTTGGCTAGCAAGGTATGGTTGGCTTATTAACGGCTAAATTAATGGTAGCTCATCTAGCTATAGTTAGCTTACTTTCGTGATTTACATTTTTATTTTACATGGTGTAGATTTTTAATGGTTCTTCAGTTTATGGGTGCTTTAACAAATATCAGCAGATAGTATCTAAGTTTGGGGTTTCCATTAGACAGCTTGTAGAATATGGATTTTGTCTTCCTATAGTAAGCTAGCAGTGTGAACTTTAGATAGATACCTAAAACATATTACATCATAGCTTCTGTTTCTATCATAACATAACCATATTTATAGCTTAGCCAACTAGCTATAATTTAGTTTTACAAAAAGTCTACAGACTAGGTATATATATACTACAATCTTCTCCTGTATGAATATTTAGGTTTTAGTGGCTTACTCCTATAATATTATGTCGTAACCAAGGTTGGGTAGGATTACTTTGAAATGTAATCCAAAAGTAATTACAAGTAATCCAAATGTATGTACATACATACATGTAATCCACATGTATTCTTTCAAAGTAATCCTACCCAACCTGGGTCGTAACTATATTTCTTGTATATATTGTTTACTGCCGTGATTGTGTAAATGTCACTTACGTATATACATGGTGTCCATATTTTTGAGCCGCTGAGGTGGGTAGGGAGAGTTCCCATAGGATAAAAAAGCTTTTCAACCTACAGTACCATCCCTGGTTCTCAAGACCAGGCACCTATGTGGCTCTACTCTTCTTTTTTTAGATATTTAGATATACTTTAGTACACACTAGCAGAGTTCTACCTTAGAATTGGTATGTATAATAGAAGATATACCTTACTGAATTTTCATGAATTTAGGTCTGTCATTATGGTAGTTTCTTTTACATTTGATTCATTTTCTTAACTCTACATGTTCGGTAAATACACATGCAAAACAACAAGTCTGAGTGCATTAATGGGTCACTTAATCATTTTTCCAGTCAAAAATCATGCCCCAGATCTTAGTTTTTCACCCCCTGGCATTATTGTTTTCGTGTGCTGAAAACTCAGAATTTGGGTCATTGTTTTGCTCTTGAGCAATTATAAAGGACTATCCCTATGGGGTGGGGTGGTGGGGGGGGGGGGGCGGTGATGGTCTAGTGGTTAAGCATTGGGCTTGAGACCAGAGAATCCTCAGTTCAAATCCCATCCTGACCAAACCTGTCTATAATTTATGTCTGCAGCATGGCCCAAGCAGAGGGTCACTCCTTTGAGTCTGGTCTGCTTAAGGTTTCTTCCTCAGAGGGAGTTTTTCCTTACCACTGCTGCTCTGGGGGTTGGTAAGGTTAGACTTTACTTGTGTGAAGAACTCTGTTGTGATTTGGTGCTATATCAATGAAAAGAAATGAAATTAAATTGTTGTGAAAGTGTAGTGACATGGACCCACAACAGGGGGTGTAAATGAACGGACAATGAAAGAGTAAAATATGAACACTTTACTGTTGTGAAAAGCACAACCAAACACAGCAGATTACAGAATGTGTACAATAGTCACTTAACAAAGGTGATGTGTGGGCAGGCTCGAGGATAGAGGACGTCTGTCCTGAGAAGAACCGGAACCACACGATTTCCTCCGCCACCGAACCTGGAGAATACTGGAGCCGCCAAGTCCCGAAAACCCCAGGTGGCCACCGTCTCCACGTGTCGGATCTGGTACTGCTGGCATGGAGCAGAGACAATTAGATGTGGGTGTGTGAACACCCAGTAACAACAATGGTGGAACTCCACCTCTCATTCAGAAAGCTGGCACGTGCAGTAGTACGAGGTCTGTCCATAAAGTATAGGTCCTTTTTATTTTTTTCAAAAACTATATGGATTTCATTCATATGTTTTTACGTCAGACATGCTTGAACCCTCGTGCGCATGCGTGAGTTTTTCCACGCCTGTTGGTGACGTCATTCGCCTGTGAGCACTCCTTGTGGGAGGAGTCGTCCAGCCCCTCGTCGGAATTCCTTTGTCTGAGAAGTTGCTGAGAGACTGGCGCTTTGTTTGATCAAAATTTTTTCTAAACCTGTGAGACACATCGAAGTGGACACAGTTCGAAAAATTAAGCTGGTTTTCAGTGAAAATTTTAACGGCTGATGAGAGATTTTGAGGTGATACTGTCGCTTTAAGGACTTCCCACGGTGCGAGACGTCACGCAGCGCTCTCAGGCGCCATCATCAGCCTGTTTCAAGCTGAAAACCTCCACATTTCAGGCTCTGTTGATCTAGGACGTCATGAGAGAACAGAGACGTTTCAGAAGAAGTCGGTTTCAGCATTCAGGGTTCAAGCATGTCTGACGTTAAAACATATGAATGAAATCCATATAGTTTTTGAAAAAAATTAAAAGGACCTATACTTTATGGACAGACCTCGTATGTGTACTTATCAAAGGTTTGGAGTGAAGACGTCAGTCCAAACCCAGCCTCCAGCTGCAAGCACTCACAAAACCTACTGCAAAAATAGCACAAGCAAACACTGTCTGTGGTAGACAAAACAATGGCTGAGAAGAAATTACCTCCTAAGGTACACGATATCTTGGCAGCGAGGTGGAGATGAAGTCCGGTCTTTATGGAGTGGCAAGAAGAAGTGCAGATGAGTGACAGCTGTTGTGAGATAATGAGTGACAGCTGTCACTCCCGGCTGTGTCCATGGTGACTGCGCCCTCTCGTGCCTGAAGCCCGCACTCCAGGCAGGGCGCCATCTGGTGGTGGTGGGCCAGCAGTACCTCCTCTTCTGGCGGCCCACACAACAGGACCCCCCCCTCAACGGGCGCCTTCTGGAGCCCGACCAGGCTTGTCCGGGTGGCGGCGGTAGAAATCGGCCAGGAGGGTCAGGTCCAGGATGAAGCTCCTCTTCACCCAGGAGCGTTCCTCAGGTCCATACCCCTCCCAGTCCACCAAATACTGGAACCCCCGGCCCATTCGACGGACGTCCAGGAGCCGGCGCACTGTCCAAGCCGGCTCCCCGTCGATGATCCAGGCAGGAGGCGGCGCCGGTCCAGGAGCACAGAGGGGTGAGGTGTGGTGTGGTTTGATTCTAGACACATGAAACACGGGATGGATCCGCAGTGAAGCTGGGAGTTGGAGCTTCACTGCGGCAGGACTGAGGATCTTGAGGATCTTGTAGGGCCCTATGTATCTGTCCTTGAGCTTTGGTGAGTCCACCTGGAGGGGGATGTCCTTCGTGGATAACCACACCTCCTGCCCGGGCTGATAAGCAGGGGCCGGGGATCGCCGGCGGTCTGCATGGGTCTTCGCCCTCGTCCGGGCCTTCAACAAGGCAGAACGGGCGGTGCGCCACACCCGACGGCACCTCCGCAGGTGGGCCTGGACCGAGGGCACACCGACCTCTCCCTCCACCACAGGAAACAATGGGGGCTGATACCCCAGGCACACCTCAAACGGGGAGAGGCCGGTGGCAGAGGACACCTGGCTGTTATGCGCATACTCGATCCAGGCCAGATGTTCACTCCAGGCCGTCGGGTGTGCGGACGTCACACAGCGCAGGGCTTGCTCCAGTTCTTGGTTGGCCCGTTCTGCCTGTCCATTGGTCTGCGGGTGATACCCGGACGAGAGGCTCACAGTGGCCCCCAGTTCCCGGCAGAAGCTCCTCCAGACGTGTGAGGAGAACTGGGGACCACGATCCGAGATGACATCAGTTGGTACCCCATGCAGACGGACAACGTGGTGGACCAGGAGGTCAGCAGTCTCCTGGGCCATAGGGAGCTTCGGGAGGGCCACGAAGTGGGCCGCCTTGGAGAATCGGTCCACTATCGTGAAGATGGTCGTCATACCCTGGGACGATGATGGTCTGCCTTGCCCCTGGCACAGATGGTGCAGGCCTGGATGTATTCCCGGATGTCGGCCTCCAGGGACGCCCACCAGAAGCGCTGCCGGACCACTGCCATGGTCCTTCGCACCCCCGTATGACAGGAGAGCTTGGAACCGTGACAGAAATCCAAGACTGCAGCTCTTGCCTCTGGTGGGACGTAGAGTCTGTTCTTCGGCCCTGTTCTGGGGTCCGGGCTCCGTGCCAGGGCCTCCTGGACGGTCTTCTCCACGTCCCAGGTGAGGGTGGCCACGATAGTGGACTCCGGAAGGATGGGCTCCGGTGGATCCGACAGCTCAGTCTTGACTTCATCTTCGTGCACCCGGGGCGGTAGGTGATCCGGAAGTCAAAACGCCCGAAGAACAGTGACCAGCGGGCTTGCCTTGGGTTCAGCCGCTTGGCGGTCCTGATATACTCCAGGTTCCGATGGTCAGTGAAAACCGTGAATGGCACAGACGCTCCCTCCAACAGGTGTCTCCACTCCTCAAGCACCTCTTTCACCGCAAGGAGTTCTCGATTGCCGAGGTCATAGTTCCGTTCAGCCGGGGTCAACCTGCGGGAAAAATAGGCACACAGGTGAAGGACCTTATCGGTCTCTCCGCTCTGGGATAGCACGGCTCCTATCCCTGAGTCAGAGGCGTCCACTTCAACCACAAACTGGCGGCTAAGGTCGGGCTGCACCAGCACTGGTGCAGTCGAGAACCATCGTTTCAACTCCTTGAACGCGGCTTCGCACCGATCCGACCAGGTGAAGGGGACTTTAGGAGAGGTCAGGGCTGTCAGGGGGCTAACTACCTGGCTATAGCCCTTTATGAACCTCCTGTAGAAATTTGCAAAGCTGAGGAACTGTTGCAGCTTCCTACGGCTTGTAGGTTGGGGCCAATCTCTCACCGCCGCAACCTTGGCCGGATCAGGGGCGACGGAGTTAGAGGAGATGATAAACCCAAGGAAGGACAAAGAAGTGCGGTGAAACTCACACTTCTCGCCCTTCACAAACAGCCGGTTCTCCAACAACCGCTGCAGGACCTGACGTACATGCTGGACATGAGTCTCAAGGTCCGGAGAAAAGATGAGAATATCGTCCAGATATACGAAGACGAATCGGTGCAGGAAGTCCCGCAAGACATCGTTTACCAAAGCTTGGAACGTTGCGGGGGCGTTAGTGAGGCCGAACGGCATGACCAGGTACTCAAAGTGACCTAACGGGGTGTTAAATGCCGTCTTCCATTCGTCTCCCTTCCGGACACGAACCAGGTGATACGCATTCCGAAGATCCAATTTTGTAAAGATTTTGGCTCCATGCAGGGGGGTGAACACGGAATCCAACAATGGCAATGGGTATCGGTTGCGAACCGTAATCTCATTTAGCCCCCTGTAATCAATGCATGGACGGAGTCCGCCATCTTTCTTGCCCACAAAAAAGAAACCTGCACCCATCGGGGAGGTGGAATTTCAGATCAACCCGGCAGCTAATGAGTCCCGGATGTAGGTCTCCATTGATTCGCGCTCAGGTTGTGAGAGGTTGTACAGCCTGCTGGACGGGAACTCCATGCTTGGTATCAAATCAATGGCACAATCGTACGGACGGTGCGGAGGAAGGGTGAGTGCCAGATCCTTGCTGAAGACGTCAGCAAGATCGTGGTACTCAACCGGCACCGCTGTCAGATTGGGAGGGATTTTGACCTCCTCCTTAGCCTGTAAACCGGGAAGAACCGAGGATCCCAAACACACCCGATGGCAGGTTTCGCTCCACTGAACCACCACCCCAGACGGCCAATCAATCCAGGGATTGTGTTTCAACATCCACGGTAAGCCCAAAATCATGTGGGAGGTAGAAGGAGTCACAAAAAACTCGATCTCCTCTCGATGATTTCCAGACACCACCAGAGTTACTGGATGTGTCTTGTGCGTGATTAAAGGGAGAAGGGTGCCATCTAGTGCCTGCACCTGCAATGGCGAAGGGAGCGCCACCAGAAGGAGCCCTACTTCCCTAGCCCATCTGCTATCCAGCAGATTCCCTTCTGACCCCGTGTCCACCAGTGCTGGGGCTTGAAGTGTTAAATCCCCACTCAGGATTGTAACTGGGAGTCGTGTGGCAATACGTGTGTGTCCCACGTGTATGTTATGACCCCCCTTTAGCTCAGTCTCTAAAGGCGAGTGTTGTCGTTTTGGCTGTTTGGGGCAGTTTTTCTGTATATGCTCCTTTGAGCTGCAGAAAAAACACTCCCCGTGGACCAGCCTCCTCATTCTGTCATCTGATCTTATCTTGGCCCTGCGCGTCTCCCAGCAACGTCAAGAGGGGGTGCTGTTGCCCCACGGAGCGCTGCGGCTGTGGAGCGTGGGGAGGGCGGAACCTTTTCAGACCCGGAAGGGAGAGGGACGGCGCGTGCCCGGCCACGTCCTTCGTCTCGCTCCCGATGGCGTTCCTCTAACCGATTGTCTAACCGTATAACGAGATCAATAAGTCCATCCAAATCCCGCGGTTCGTCCTTAGCTACCAGGTGCTCCTTCAGGACCGACGACAGTCCGTTTATGAAGGCGACGCGGAGCGCAGCGTTATTCCAGCCGGATCTCGCAGCCGCGATGCGGAAGTCGACTGCATAAGCGCCCCTGTCTCTTTGACAGCAGCACTGTTGAAGCGGTCTCTCCTCTATTAGGGTGATCAAAAACCATTCTGAATTCCCTCACAAACCCAGGAGCCGTGAACTTTGCTCCCAAAGCGCCGTAGCCCAAGCGCGTGCCTCACCACGAAGCAAGTTAATGACATAAGCCACCTTACTGGCGTCAGACGCGTACATTACGGGACGTTGTGCAAAAATGAGCGAACACTGCATAAGAAAGTCCGCGCACGTCTCCACACAACCCCTGTACGGCTCTGGGGGACTTATGTATGCTTCAGGGGAAGGGGGGGGGGGGTCGTGGAACGACCAGTGGAACGTTGATATTCTGCACTGGGTCGGCAGGAGGAGGAGCTGCAGCAGCGCCCTGAGCGCACGCTTCCACCTGTGCGGTGAGAGCCTCCATCCTGCGATTAAGGATGATGTTTTGCTCGGTCATCAGATCCAACCGAGCAGTAAAGGCGGTGAGGATTTGCTGCAACTCACCAATCACGCCTCCTGCAGACGCCAGTGCATCCTGCTCTTCCATTGGCTGTCCAACAGATGGTTGACGCCCCTCGGGATCCATGACGCTGGCCGAGATATCCTGTTGTGAAAGTGTAGTGACACGGACCCACAACAGGGGGCGTAAATGAACGGACAATGAAAGAGTCAAATATGAACACTTTACTGTTGTGAAAAGCACAACCAAACACAGCAGATTACAGAATGTGTACAATAGTCAATTAACAAAGGTGACGTGTGGGTAGGCTCGAGGATAGAGGACGTCTGTCCTCTCATTCAGAAAGCTGGCACGTGCAGTAGTATGTGTACTTATCAAAGGTTTGGAGTGAAGACGTCAGTCCAAACCCAGCCTCCAGCTGCAAGCACTCACAAAACCTACTGCAAAAATAGCACAAGCAAACACTGTCTGTGGTAGACAAAACAATGGCTGAGAACAAATTACCTCCTAAGGTAGACGATATCTCGGCAGCGAGGTGGAGATGAAGTCCGGTCTTTATGGAGTGGCAAGATGAAGTGCAGATGAGTGACAGCTGTTGTGAGATAATGAGTGACAGCTGTCACTCCCGGCTGTGTCCATGGTGACTGCGCCCTCTGTGCCTGAAGCCTGCACTCCAGGCAGGGCGCCATCTGGTGGTGGTGGGCCAGCAGTACCTCCTCTTCTGGCAGCCCACGCAACATAAATGACCGGAAAATCACTAAGGGCCCGTGGGCAAGGTCCTTAATCTCCTAGTTTCTCCCGGTGTGTAGTGAGTACCTTGTATGGCACCATCCTCACATCGGGGTGAATGTGAGGCATTATTGTAAAGCGTGTTGACCATCTGATGGAGATGGAAAAGCGCTTTATAAATGCAGTCCATTTATCCCTTTAAAATACTGAATCATTTTGATAGCTGAAATCAAGCCTGGTGTCACAACCTAAATAGTCAAACACAACTGTTGCTCTGTGTCTCCTCACACAACAACCTGAACCCATGTGTTGAGTCACAATTATTTTTAGCGTTCAGAAATCTGATCGCCTCCTTATTTTCACTGGAATGTCAGCATTCCCAAGTGTACTTGAACATGGTTCACATATGTGTCTGTATCTACATTACACTCCCAGTGGGCGTGTGCCCAACACAGTCACACGCTTCTTCTTCTGTCCACTGTGCACAACAAATGTGACAACCAGGTGACATTTTATTCTTCCACTTTGAGTCATGTGACTCACCTGGAATCAGTTTGCTTCTCTGTGCAAACACAACTAATTCAGTTAAGTTGATTCATGTATTTTCTTTTTTCAGTGTAGTTCAGTCATATTTTTTTTTTAATTACTGAAACATCATGAATAGGACATGAATGGTGGAAGTGTTACTTTACAGACAGTTTCCTTGAGACAGTTCCAAGAATAAGTTGGACTTCATTTTCATCATTCATTAATACAAACATTGTGGGGCTGTGTGTTAAATGTGTGTTTTTCAGTGTTCTCCATTTGTGGCTGCACTCTGCAGCCCTGAATGTCATTATTCTTGTTTTGATGACATGTGGTGACCATGTTTATGTTGAGGGTTGATGGGTAGGTGAGTGTTGGAGTGCTTGTTGTGGTGTAACATTGAGGAGAAGGTTTTCTCATCCAGAGGAATGCTGGGAGTTTGCACATAGACACTGTCACGACGGTGCATTTTTGTGTGTGGTTGTCTAATTGCATGTGTATGTGGGTGCCATAATGTGTGTGTGTGTGTGTGTGTGTGTGTGTCATACATTGTACAACGTGTAACTTCCCATATTTAACGTCTAACTGAACAGTAACATATACACACAATTTTTTATTTGTATTATTTTATGTATTACATCCAACAGTAAGTGATCCATGGGGCACTTACGCTAAACACACATGTACAACAGGTAAATATACATAAACTCCAAACCCTTACCAAAAAATAGTACTGATAAGTATATAAAAAGTAAACTAGAAGTATACTTGAAACATACTTGCATATACTACTTTTTGGTAAGGGAAGAGAAAAATGTGAATTAAATGAATCTGAAATAACCTAGAGAGGGACTCCATTAATCCTCTCGGCTAATAAAGGCGAACCGTTAATACTTCAACCAACACACACACAAAGTACAGTCAGAATTCTGACCTTTCCTCCCCATCAGACCTTTTGAGACCTTTCAGTGCCTGTTAGTCTTTGTTGTTGCCTGTTGGTGTCTGTCAGTGTCAGTCTGTGCCTGTTTTTCTTTGTTGCTGCTTGTCAGTGCCTGTCGATGTCTTTCAGTGGCTGTTTGTCTTTGCGTGTTGGTGTCTGTTGATGTCTATCAGTATATGTCCTTGCTGCGCTGTCAGAATCATTTTGTGCCTGTCATAATCTGTCAGTGCCTGTCGGTGTCTGTCAACACCTGTTAGTCTTTGTTGTTGCCTGTTGGTGTCTGTCTGTGTCTGTCAGTGTTGGTCTGTGCCTGTTATTCTTTGTTGCTGCCTGTCAGTGTTTTTGTCAGCACGTGTTGGTGTCTCTTGATGTCTATCAGTGTATGTCCTTAACACGCTGTCAGAATCATTTTGTACCTGTCATAATCTGTCAGTGCTTGTTGGTGTCTCTCAGTGCCTGTCGTTTTCTCTAAGTGTCTGTTGGTGTCTGTTAGTGTCTGTTGGTGTCTCTCAGTGCCTGGTGGTGTCAGTCATTATTTGTCAGTGCCTGTCGTTATCTGTCAGTGCCTGTTGGTGTCTGTCAGTGCCAGTTGGTGTCTGTCAATGCCTGTCAGTGTCTCTCAGTGCCTGTTGGTGTCTGTCAGTGCCTGGTGGTGTCAGTCATTATTTGTCAGTGCCTGTCGTTATCTGTCAGTGCCTGTTGGTGTCTGTCAGTGCCATTTGGTGTCTGTCAGTGCCAGTTGGTGTCTGTCAGTGCCTGTCAGTGTCTCTCAGTGCCTGTTGGTGTCTGTCAGTGCCTGGTGGTGTCAGTCATTATTTGTCAGTGCCTGTCGTTATCTGTCGGGGTCTGTCATTATTTGTCAGTGCCTGTCGTTATATGTCAGTGCCTGTTGGTGTCTGTCAGTGCCAGTTGGTGTCTGTCAATGCCTGTTGGTATCTCTCAGTGCCTGTTGGTGTCTGTCAGTGCCTGGTGGTGTCAGTCATTATTTGTCAGTGCCTGTCGTTATCTGTCGGGGTCTGTCATTATTTGTCAGTGCCTGTCGTTATATGTCAGTGCCTGTTGGTGTCTGTCAGTGCCTGGTGGTGTCAATCATTATTTGTCAGTGCCTGTCGTTATCTGTTGAGGTCTGTCATTATTTGTTAGTGCCTGTCGTTATCTGTCAGTGCCTGTTGGTGTCTGTCAGTGCCAGTTGGCGTCTGTCAGTGCCTGTCGGTGTCTCTCAGTGCCTGTTGGTGTCTGTCAGTGCCTGGTGGTGTCAGTCATTATTTGTCAGTGCCTGTCGTTATCTGTCCGTGCCTGTTGGTGTCTGTCAGTGCCAGTTGGTGTCTGTCAATGCCTGTCAGTGTCTCTCAGTGTCTGTTGGTGTCTCTCAGTGCCTGGTGGTGTCAGTCATTATTTGTCAGTGCCTGTTGTTATCTGTTGGGGTCTGTCATTATTTGTCAGTGCCTGTCGTTATCTGTCAGTGCTTGTTGGTGTCTGTCAGTGCCAGTTGGTGTCTGTCAGTGCCAGTTGGTGTCTGTCAATGCCTGTTGGTGTCTGTCAGTGCCTGTTGGTGTCTGTCAGTGCCTGGTGGTGTCAGTCATTATTTGTCAGTGCCTGTCGTTATCTGTCGGGGTCTGTCATTATTTGTCAGTGCCTGTCGTTATATGTCAGTGCCTGTTGGTGTCTGTCAGTGCCAGTTGGTGTCTGTCAATGCCTGTCGGTATCTCTCAGTGCCTGTTGGTGTCTGTCAGTGCCTGGTGGTGTCAGTCATTATTTGTCAGTGCCTGTCGTTATCTGTCGGGGTCTGTCATTATTTGTCAGTGCCTGTCGTTATATGTCAGTGCCTGTTGGTGTCTGTCAGTGCCTGGTGGTGTCAATCATTATTTGTCAGTGCCTGTCGTTATCTGTTGAGGTCTGTCATTATTTGTCAGTGCCTGTCGTTATCTGTCAGTGGCTGTTGGTGTCTGTCAGTGCCAGTTGGTGTCTGTCAGTGCCTGGTGATGTCAGTCATTATTTGCCAGTGCCTGTCGTTTTCTGTCGGTGCCTCTTGATGTCTGTCAGTGCCTGTTGTTATATGTCAGTGCCTGTTAGTGTCTGTCAGTGCCTGTCACTGTCAGTGCCTGTTGGTGTCTGTCAGTGCCTGACAGTGTTTGTCGGTGTCTGTCAGGACCTGTTGTTTGTCAGTGCCCGTTGTTTTCTGTCAGTGCCCGTTGTTTTCTGTCAGTGGCTGTTGCTGCCTGTCGATGTCTTTCCGTGTCTGTTTGTCTTTGTTGGTTTGTCTGTATCTGTCTGTCTGTCAGTAATAAAGGCTGACAAACAAAACAATGTAGACAAAACAAACAAACATGACTAACAGCCTTTAGAACCCGTGTCATTCTCATGTTGACGCTCACCACAAAACCTTTCATTTGACTCCACTTTATAAACGGAAGTGCTGGCACATTCCAACGCTCATGAAATTGGTTTACTTGCTGAAGACTAATTAGGTGGAACCTGTTTGTGCACTGTGCCTTATTTTATGCTCAGATTTTGTGCTGTGTAAATTGTGATGTGGAGTCACGCGCGCCCCAGTGCACTTGCGCTGCGAAATTTAGACTGTGCAACAAGACAGGGCCCACTGTGGTTGTTTGACTATTGGCTAGAAAAACATTCCCCTCATCCAAAAAAGACCTGTAGTTACGCTTTAAAATTCATAAACATTGACCTCTAGTCAAGTCACGTCTGGAAGCATGCATTGGTCCTGCGCTTTGCCACATCCACAACACCACATAACTACCTTGGTCCTGGATGGCAACCATCCAGGCAGACAACTGGTCCATTCCCACATCTCAAAATAACCATCTTTCTGCCGCAGCCAGGTCAGCTGTGGGTGCCCCCTTGGCCTTCTCCAGCTATTGGGGTCTTCAATACTCAGGCACCTATGTGCAGAATCATGGACAGAGAAACGGGCCAAATTGCCAAAATGTTGTAGCTGACACTCCCTCCCAATGCAAGTGATACTCCTCATCCCGGTCTCTCTTAGTAACCACTTGTTTGATTTAAAAATTTGTTAAAAAGTGTTTCACAGCACCAACACCACTTCCCACACATGAAAATCCCTTTTCCCATCTCACTCGGTTTCTGTTTTATTCACTTTATCTTGCATCTCGCCTCATGTTAAATTTTAATCCAATCCAATCCAATCCACTTTATTTATAAAGCACATTTAAACAGACTCGAGTCTCCAAAGTGCTGCACAGCAAAAGCATAGACACGCAAAATAGTAATAATAACAATAATAACAATAAAATAGATAAGATAAAATAATACATAAATAGATAAAAACCATGATAAAAAAAATACATTTCAATAAAATAAGACACAAGGACCGTACAACTCACGCGGTGTTAAAAGCCAAGGAATAAAAATGGGCCTTAAGACGGGACTTAAAACACTCCACAGTGGGAGCAGATGGGACATGTAGGGGCAGAGCGTTCCAGAGTCTGGGACCGACCACGGAGAAGGCTCTGTCCCCTCGAGTTTTAAGTCTCGTCCTAGGCACCATGAGCTGGGACTGGCCCTCGGACCTCAGAGCTCATGCTGGAGTGTAGACCTGGAGGCAGTTGATGATATATTGCGGGGCCAGTCCATTCAGAGCTTTAAAAACAAACAAAAGTATCTTAAAATCAATTCTGAAACATACAGGGAGCCAGTGCAGAGAAGCCAAAATTGGGGTAATGTGCTCACGCTTTCTGGCCCCTGTTAAAAGTTGAGCCACTGAATTCTGGACTAACTGCAGTCGGGAAAGTGCATTATGGCTAATTCCGGAATAAAGTGCATTGCAGTAGTCTAAACGAGAAGAAATAAAAGCGTGCATGACTTGTTCAAACAAATTAAAAGGGATAAAAGGTTTCACTTTTGATAAAAGATGAAGGTAAAAAAAGCTCGATTTTAAAACCGTGTTAACCTGTTTATCAAGTTTAAGATCTCTTTTAATCCTAACCCTGAACCCTAATCCATAACCTGAACCTTAAAGGTATTATAAAAGGTTGCACTAGCTCCAGCTTTTCAGTAAGAAAAGTAGTAGATTATTTTCCCCTCATTGAGACAAAAGGCAAGAATGTATATGTGAACAAGCATAATTTAATTTTAGATTTATTGATGGCCAGTTGAGGCCTGTTGAGTTGCAATAAATATAAAACATTTATAAAATATCTATTATGTTTAATTGTCTGATTTTTTTTTTTGTTTGATTATCTATTATTGTTGATTTGACTATTATAAACATAATAATGACAATATAGTAATGATAACATCTACAATGGTTGTCCATTCAGCTGCTTCCGTTTTTGTGTTCGGGGTCGCCACAGCAGATACAACCAGATCCGCATTGATATTTGGCACAGGTTTTACACTGGATGCCCTTCCTGACGCAACTCCAGTGTTACCTGGAGAAACACACACAGCCGCTGGTGTTCCAAAGAGGTCTCCCATCCAAGTACTAACCAGGTCCCGCACTGCTTAGCTTCTGAGATCTGACGGGATCAGGCTTACACAGAGCAGATCGGCTGCTAATGATAACATCTACAATAATGTATTAAATTTGATAGGTGTCTTGTCGCACATTGTCCCACAGCAACATTAAAGCAACATGTACAATGCTTACTGTTAATAATTTATTCTATTAAGTGTTCATTTCTTTCATTAAACATGCTTAATATAAAGTTTTAGTATAAATAATGTAACATATAGTTTAATTTAAAGTTAATTATTGGTGGAGGGGATCCAAATTCATTGGCATATATGAACATTTAAAAAGTAAGTTGTCCCAGAGCAACATTGAAATAGTGTAGATGAGTTTACAATGTTTTCTGTTAATAATTTATCCTATTAAGTGTATTTTTAATTCATTAAACATATTTAATATTCAGTTTTATTATAAATAATTTAACATACAGTTGAAATTAAAGTTCCATTAAAAGGGGTGGGGTGGGATCTAGATTCATTGACATATTTGAACATTTTTAAAAAAGTAACACAATAGTTATTTTCCCTAGTAACTAATTACTTTTATAATGCTGTAACTTAGCTACTTTTTGGGAGAAGTAACTAGTAACTGTAACTAATTGGTTTTTAAAGTAACGTTCCCAACACTGTTTAGAAGTAAGTGGATAGCATTAAAACAATAACGTGTGGCACCCCCCAGAAACTCGCTAAGGAAGCGTGCATGTGGATTGTATGTGAGAGTACAAACAAATAACCTATCTGGTCAACGTTAAGAGGGATTGTTGTTTATACTTCATAAAACAAGATTAAGTATTTAAAGAGGCAAATGCGGAGGGGGGGGGGGATGATGGGAGAAAAAAGAAAGTACAGGTGATAATGTAGGAAGGTTAAACATATATATATATATAAGCCAGTAATGAAAGAAGTAGAAGCAGGAAAGGAAACAAGGATGAAGGAAAAGAGAAACTGAAGAATCAGAACTTGGTGAAGAGGAATTACTGATGGGGAGCTGGCATGGGGAAAACCTAAAAAAAATAGAGTGAAGCTTCAAAACAGAGACAAGAATTGGGGAATGTTGCCTTTGATACGGGGCTGCTGAGGGCTAACTTCTGCATGTGTATGTGCTTCAGCAGGCAGCTGTACAATAGGGGCCTGACAGGACTACAATGGCCACTCTGTTAGTATGCAGGTAGTGTTGGGGCCACCCTGCAATCTCCCTACACAGCCCCAGGGCAAGACCTGACACACAAACGTGCACACAAACACTCAAGAACAACAACTTCCAAATAAGATGGAAATGTGTGAGGAGCTGCTTCAAACGCACATGAGCAGATACGCGAAAACCCCAGCAGACAAGGTGCACTGTCAGGATAGGGCGCGCAATCACACGTACACAAAAACAAGGTTGCCCCGATGCACAAATCTGAAGAAAGAATAATCAGGGTTGGGTGTGTCAAGTTGCTTGGATTGTAGTAAATATACATTTTGTGAACAGGACAAAATTTTTTTAACCAACATGTATGATGTGAGAACCTTCAATGTAACAGTCCCACCTGGTTCAACATAGACTTTCACTTAAAGAGCAAGTTCCCATTTTTACAACTCATCATATATACATTGTAACAAATTAAGCTTCTGAGTGCAACGCTCACATTTGGCGACCGCTATAAATCCCTTTTTTAATGGTTCAACAGAGAAGACATTGTAGTAGGTACAAAAGTCCATTACAAACTCCAAATAGGAACAAAATAAACATTTTTTTCTCCCCTTTCAGGACACTAGTGGAACAAAATGTTTGAAGAAATAATTGAATTGAATTTTAATTTATTTTCATTTATATAGCGCCAAAACACAATAAAGTTGCCTCAAGGCGCTTCACACATGTAAGGTCTAACCTTACCAACCCCCAGAGCAAGCACAGTGGTAAGGAAAACTCCCTCTGGTGATTTGAGGAAGAAATCTCAAGCAGACCAGACTCAAAGGGGTGGCCCTCTGCTCAGGCCATGCTACAGACACAATTGAATGGACTGCATGTGCACTTTTCCATTTGCATCAGACACTCAAAGCACTTTACAGTAATGCCTCACATTCACCCTGATGTGAGAGTGCACCCATACAAGGCGCACACTACACACCACGAGCAACTCAGGGGTTAAGGACCTTGCCCAAGGGCCGTTAGTGATTTTCCGATCAGGCTGGGATTTAAACTGAGGATCCTATGTTCTCAAGCCCAACGCTTCTCCACTAGACCATCACCTCCCCTCATTGACAAAACAATTTACAAAATGAATATACAGGAAATTTTGTCGGTGCACAGGACAGGAGAGTTGCAGAAGTAGAGTCCACTCCCATCTCTGGATGGAGCTGCACCTCAAACAGAGAGAAAAAACTGAATCAGGCATCGGAAAGACAACAAATAATATATAATTTGTCAGCATTAAGCAACAAGAAAAACAGAAGAAATACTAAGATGATCGCTGGCCACGAGCCCTAAGCTTCACTAAAAGATCCAGAATTTAGATCAAGTTGAGGCCACGGCACGCTTCGTTTCCTAATAAAATGAATTTAAAAGGGTAAAAGGCGTAGTAACATACTATGCCAGTATGCTAGCCATATGAAAGGGAAAGGATTTCAGCTTCAAATTCTAACTCGTCCTCCATGGTTCTACCCCCTGTTTACAATGGGGTACTCAGATCAAAGCAGTTTCAGTCCTTTGTTCATGGTAATGAGTCATTCACGTCATCAGGAGAAGCGTCAGTCCCATCGTTAGGAGGGACAGCTACCCTGTCATTAGGAGGGTGCTAACTAAAGCACAATAGGTGCTAATTAAAGCAATTGTTTAGTCACTAGCCAATAGCAGTCTGCCTTTCGGTAGGAGGCGTCTTGTTAGGTTTAAAACTCCAGCTTTTGTGGGTTCTGTTTGTTCTTCTCAACAAGGGTCAGACAGAAGTCAGACGACCAGAGCAAGAATTTTAGCTGAGGAAGCTTCTGCGATTTGAAGCGAAACATCCTCGCATCAAGCAACCCAGTCCAGTCAAAGATTCAAGCTTCTCTACAATGGAAACCACCCAGACAACTGAGAGCCTACACAGAAACTGGACCAAGAACCATCATTTCAGTCTTGTCAGGGTTTAAAAGTAGGAAATTGCTAGACATCCAGCTTCTCACTGATGCAAAGCAATCTTCTAAGGATTTTATGTGGATGAGATGACCAGAAATACAGCCAGCAAGCGGTATCCCCCCCAACCAATTATATCACTTTATGTCAACCCATTGCCTGTTTAAATGCCTTTCATTACTGGAGTTTATTTTGTTTAATTTTTACCGAAGGCCATCAAACATGGCCATCAGGTATTGTGAAGACTTTACGTCCAGCCCTCTGTCTGTCTGTCCATCTGTTGTGGCCAGCCTAAGGCACACCTGTAATTATGCTGTCCAACCAGCAGGTTGATGTGCCACACCTGTGAGGTGGGATGGATTATCACAGCAAAGGAGAAGTGCTTACTAACACAGATTTAGACAGATTTGTGAACAATATTTGAGAGAAATAGGTCTTTAGTGCATATAGAAAATGTTTTCTATATAAACGCAAAAAGTGTTACGTTTATATTTTTTCAGTGTGTGTGTGTATGTATATATATATATATATATATATATATATTGCACTGGAATACCAATTAAACAACTGCAAATTATAAATAACACAATGCTCATAAAGCCGAGGGTATTTTAGCATTGCATTATATTTGTTATTATTATTCAAAATGAACATTTGAGTTTGCGGTATATAAAACGTACCAGAGTATACGTTGCAGGACCTCCCAAACTCATAAAATTAGCAGCTGTGTTATATAGTCTGGAAAATACGGATTTACCTTTTTCGCTATTTTTTGAAAACATCATTTTTGATGCAGTTACCACAGATGAGTAGAACAGGCTGGATTGATAGAAATGTTTTAAAATGGACTAATTTTGTAAAAAGTGGAGTTGTTCTCAGACAGTCAGACAAACCTGTTAAGGTTTTCATTGTATGTTTATCTCACTGGTTTCAGCTTCAAAGTCTAACCTGTCCTCCATGGTTCTACCCAGGTACACCAGAGTCATTGGAGGAAAAGGAGCGCCAGCTGTCCACCATGATTGGCCAGTTGATTAGCCTGAGGGAGCAGCTCCTTGCTGCCCATGATGAGCAGAAGAAGATGGCCGCCTCACAGTTGGAGAAACAGCGACAGCAGATGGAGCTGGCCAGGCAGCAGCAGGAGCAGGTGGGCACAGTGAACTGGTGTGAGTTATGTATCCAGCTTCTTTATAGATACAGATGAGGAGTATGACTTGCATTGTGAGGAGGTCCTTCAGCAACACTTTGTCCATGTAACGTGTTTCTCTGGACATGATCCAGCATACAGGTGCCTCAGTATTGAGGATCTCAGTGGTTGGAGAAGGTTGAACTTTTCACCTCAGCAGTTTCACTGATGGTTATTTTTGAGTGGTTGGGATGGACTGTTTGCCTGCCTGGTTGGTTACCTTCCAGGATCCAGGGAAGTTCTGAGGTGTGGTGGATGCAGCATCAGTGCATGTTCCCAGAGTTGACTTGACATCGTAAGAGGTCACCTTTATAGGTCCCTTTAAAGGATCCTTGCGTACCTCTAGAATGACTTTGTGTCAAATCAGTGATTAATTTGGGAAATTCACAAGGCGTTTCACTTGCACTGTTACGAAATGTCGGCTTTGTCATTTGAGCCATGTGACCCATTTCCTTGTGCTTGATCCACCACACAGGTCCACAGGAAGTGGAAAAGGCCAAGGGGGCTCTCCTGGCTGTATTGGCTAAATGACTTGTTTTGAGAGGTGGAGATGGACCAATTGTCTCCCTGGGTTTTTACCATCCAGCATCGAAGGTGGCTCCATAATGCAGTGACCCACAGCACCAGGACATGCTATCCGACCTGATCTGGCCTTAATCATTTCTTACGAGTTATCCAAAATACTCGATCTTTTATTCACACATAACATCTGAGTGGAACATTGCCAGAGGATACTCATTTCTCAGCTCAAGTATGAAAGGGATTATTGTCTTGGCTCATTGTTTGAATGCTTGCACAGCTTTCCCAAAACATCAGGCACATGCAGCAGGTGGAACACCTGCAGGAGTGCGCTGAGGAGCACTGGAACGAGACTTTTAGCCTACTTGGCGTCACTGTCCTTCTTCAGCATACTACAGCAATGAAACTGAATGCAGTGCAGCAGGGTTTAATTGTGCACACATCAGAGAAGAATGCTGTCATGCTCTATGAAGGATCACCACGAATCAAGACGGATCAACACGCTCAGTTACGAACTCCACGACATGAGGCAAAATGAGGGTGGTGCGTGACATTCGTGGAAGATTTTTTGACAGCCAAAAACATGCTCCTGTAAAATCACGAATATGATGCACCAACACACACTATTAAGAAACCTATTCAGATGCGTTGTCATGTTAAGAATGTCAGGAATGTGCCAAGAATGACGCAAATATGACATTCGTAACACATCTTGCCTATGTGTAAACCCAGCATTATATTTTTTATGTTTGTAGGAATGAATGCCTGTTGCTAGATGAAAGCATAGATTACACACGAGTCGCCCCTTTATGGCTCATATGTGCATCAGTGAGGTGTACTGTATATGTTTGTCAAGGACTTTCGTGTCAAGTGCTGGTGAAATACTAACTGTTGGCTGGTATGCAGGCAGTATCTCGGTAGCCTTAAATGGAGTGCAACCCACCCCCAATCTGTACTAGACATAAATTTCATCAGTGAAAGGGAACATATTGCTGGATCAACACAAAGGGAGACAATATGCACCACTAGACTAACACCAAGAGCTCTCATACAGAATTAATCATTCATTCATTTGTTTATTAATTTATTTGCTACTTATCCGGGCCCTGGTCACAGTGGCAGTAGACCAAGCAGTTCACCCCACACTTCCCTATCCTCAGCCATGTCCTCTATCTCGTCCTGGGGAAGCCGAGGCATTTCCAAGCCAGCTGGGAAGTGTAATCCCTCTGGTGTGTCCTGGGTCTGAAGACCTCCCTGTGGAGATGACCACGGGGTATAATTCCCAGATGTCCGAACCACCCCAGCTGGCGCCTTTCAATGCGACGAAGCAGCGTCTCTAATCCAAGTCCCTCCTGCATATTCAAGGTTGCCACCCTGTCCCCGAGTGTAAGGCTATGTACCCGATTGAGGAGTCTCATGTCACCGCTTGCAGAATAATAAAAACAAACAAACTAGCTTTACTTCTGTCTAACCCTCACCCACCAAAACAAACTTACAGGTGAACTTGTTGTGAATTGACTGTGAACTGAAGAGGACTCAGTGAGGTGATAAGGTAGTTATATAAAGCAAATGCTTTATTTGAATGGTAGCTGACAAGTAATGAATCACAAAGTGACAGCAACCAGGAGGCAGACACTGAAGGACTGGATGCAGATGAGGTGAGCCAGACGGGCCAGTGGAGCTGGCGGTGGATACGGTTTGCACAAAACAGACAAAACGACAAATTAAGTCCACTGGCACAAAAACTCAGACCAGGAAAACAAAACAGAAGCATTCAGAAACAGCTGTCAGAGGCCAACTTTACCACCCAGTATGTGGAACAATCTGGCGACGTCCTCTCCTTCAGCCAAGGCTTAAATAGGAGGCCGCTGATTAGATTCAGGTGTAGGCATTGATTAGCTCCACTGGTGAGAACACACAGGAGGAAGGAGAGAAAACCAGACAGAGGCCAGACCGACACCCCAGACCACAACAGAACTCTGCTATTTTTCAACCTGGGTCTTATTTTTTACCTCCACCAGTGAAGTTGGAGGAGGTAATGTTTTCACCCGTTTGTTTGTTTGTGTGTTTGTGAACAGCCTGGACTGATTTTTTTTTTTTTTTTTTACAGAGGATTCATATCCTGATAGGCCAGAAGCGATTCAATTTTCAAGGTCATAGGTCAAAGGTCAAAGTTAGGAAATATTTTGGAAAAGTGTAAAAATCTGTTAACATTAAACAAATTTTCAAAAATTCATAACTCTGTCAAGAAAAATAAAATTTCTTTCATATTTGAGAGGTTTATGTAGGATGGTAGCCTTTATCAACTGACAACATTTGATCCAGATTACACATTTTGTGGCCATTTAAATTTAACATTGTAAGCCCCATATAATGTATGTTTTACATTATATCTTAATCAAATGTGCCCCAATCACTCTCATATTTGAAAGTGAGGTTCAGACTGGCACTCACTATCGCCTGACAAAATTAACCCGGATCTGATTCAGATTGTGGATTTTGTGGCCATTTGAATTTAATATTGAAAAGCCTATTTTCTGTACATTTTGCATTATATCTCTATCAAAAGTGCCTCAGTCACTCTCATTTGTGACAATAAGTTGCAAACTGGCACTCTCAATGAACAGACTAAGTTTGATGCGCATCTGATCTGTATTGTGGATTTAGCAGACATTTGAGTTTTTTTAACATTGAAAAGCCCTTTTGATCTATATTTTTTGTATTATATTTTAACTTATGAAAAGCCACTTCTAAATGGACTTTGACCTTGAAAATTTGTGGAATTGGAAACTAGTGTTGGCGGAGGTTTGCACTCTACGAGTTAGGTTTGTTTTAGTTTAATCTTTTCCCTCAGGAAAAAAATGATTTTAATTAGTCCAGTATTAAGGAAACCAACACCATCATGGGTAAACAGCTATACACTGTGATGAGATGGGGCAAGCTAATGTCCTCGAAGTAAACCACTTTGCATCACCTCAGAATAAGCAAAAATATAATTAATAAGTAAATGCCACAAGACCTTTACACCCACGTCACACAAGCAGAATGGCGTCAGAATGACGTTTTGGATTTCAGTTCCATAACATTCTGACAGCCATCTGCAGAAGTCCACACAATTGGTCAAAATCAGCCAGCGACCCTGAGTGTGATGCACATGTTCAAAACCTTCCGGGTGCTGTCGAGATGGGACACCTATCAGACGGCGGCCCATCTACAGTCTGAGCACCATCTGACTGCAATTTACATATCCTGATGGCGACAAAACAGGATCCAAAACAATTTGAGCACATATGAGGGAACCTTGAGGTGGATCTGGCACAGCAAAGCCTGCCGGTATGACGTGCACGTGCCACATATAATAATGTCCCCCCTGAAGCGCAAAGGAACTGTTGAAATTTATGTGGCACGTTTCATTAAGATAATAATTAGGAATTATTGTCATGTACAGTGAATGTGAACAGCGGCTATCAAACCAAAAGCACTGTGCATTACTATGCGCATGCCGCCGCAAATCTGAACAGGCTGTTATATCCACAATAGACCTTACAGTACAGATATTTGTCCATTCCTTCCCATGGGCAATGTAAATAATGTGAATATTGTCTCCATCATATCTCTATATATAACATGGGCAGCTGTGTTTCGCCGTGTTGCGCATTAATGTGTCATTGCGCACATCAGGCTCGGAGCTGAACGGATTTCACTTTGTAATAAATGATCACCTTCTAACTCAGTAGGTGACATGAAACTTGTGTGCCAGGCCATGACAACATTAATAAACTTGAATCTTACCTCCAACAATGGTCCAAGAGTGTGTCACAGCACGGATGTGGACGTGGAGCCGGACCGCAGCCTGTGGTTAAAATCCTCTCACCCAAAATAAAAAAATAAGCCCCATGTGATAATCCAACCATCGCAGTGTCCAGAGTTATGTGCTGCTGAAGTGAGCAAAAAAGAAAAAACAAATTAAAGTTCGCTGGAAATGCTCCATCTGACACACGGGACAGCATGGCCCAGTGCCAGCAAACTTTCAGCAAAGCTGTCCAGTGGCAAGCGCGCACATGTGCCCCACGCACACGCTGAGTGGTGGCTCATGCAGCATTATGCATACACAGACACACAGTCTCACTCGTGTGCACGTGCGTGTGAGGAACACAGCGCTCCCTCCCACTCCATGCCGTGTTTACCATCCAGACATTAGGACATTGGGCAGTCTTCAGCACCTTTTATGGCCATCTGACAGCAGTCTGTGTCATCTACCTGTTGTCTACATGTGCTTTGGATGCCATCGTGTGGGTGTGGACGAGGTAATCCGGATACGTTCTGACACTGCTGACCACACCTCTTTTCCTCCCAACTTTGACGGATTATGGCAATATTTGCTGTGTTGGGCTGGTTCCTGCACATTCTTGTTATGTGTGATGGGGACTGTATAGTTAAACTAACTCAGGTTTAACCAAGCATTTAGTTATGTGGTTTAGTATTCTTGATTTGCTTTGTCCTCTACAAGGTTAATGATTTTGAACCAACTTAATTATGAGGCTTTATTAGATAGCCAAATTACTTCATTTAACCTCTTCATTTCCCCTCCTTTCTACTCAGAAATATCGTCACCTTCCTGAAATAATGGCCTACGTCATGTTTTGGAAAACACAGCCCACCCCCGCATCACTTTTAATTTTGTGTAGCCATCACGGAATGTATTATAATGAATTCATGCTACCGTGACAAAAATGTTGAGCTTTTCGTGACAATAACATGAACCAATAGATTAATGTATATTTCATGCTGCTGAATCACGACATGCCATGAGTCTGGGTTGGGAAAATATGACTTAGGCCATTATTTTAAGAAGGTGATGATATTCATTTACTTATTTCATGTAAGTCAGAGCAAATTTCATGCTGCATTTCCATTTTTAAGATCAAACTCTTTATTTTACATTGTCAAACCTTTTCCACCTATTTTTTAAATGGAACAATTCTGTACCATCTTGTAAATTATCAACTTACTAAAATATAAACATTGAAAAGTCTTATTTTCCTACAGAAAACACTCTTCATTTTAAGTTAGACAAACTAACCCCATGAAGCATTTTTTTTAAAGATTATACACAGCTTGTTTTCCTGGATAAATGGCTTGCTGGACTTGTCCATTCTTGTGATCAGTTAAACATTTCATGTAAAACGATGAGAACTACAAGAACTTATGTCAAAACAAAACAAAATTCAACCCAAGATGGAAAGGGGGAGTAAAAAAAAAAAAAAAATCATACACCCTTCTGTTTTCAGCTTTAAAATGTGCAGACATTCTTGATGCTGGCATGTGCATCTACAGGTCTCGAAATTATTTTAAAAATGTGCACGAGAGAGAGAAGAGAGCGCGTTGGAGAAACTACTGAGAGGTGCTGAGGTGAGCTGCTCTTTGTTTTGAAGGTGTTTGCCAACACCTACTGTATCGGCACATGACAGGCTCTGTTTGGACAAGTCCACACCTCCCATCACAACACATTCCACCTTTCAACAGCTTCACAAAGGAACAGGGATGATGGAGAGAGTGAAGAGAAAGACAGATTCCAATATCAGCTAGTCATTTGGCTGTTGAGACTTGATAGGATAATGCCCTTTAGACAAACCCTGCAAAATCTGCCTTTAATGAAATATGACGTGTGCAAATGGGGCGCCGCCTCCCATTCAGCAGCCTGTAATTACACTTCAGAATAAATATACTAAATGACTTTTCAGAGGAAAAAAGAGAGCGTGAGGCAGCTGCTTTGCCTTTCTGTCTCAAGAGAGTGGGATTAAATAGTTCACATGTTGCCCCTGTGAAGACTTTAATATAATGCAACTGGTTGTTTCCAGCTGGCTGATGTCAGGTCACTGTATCAGCACCAGTGTTGCCACAGTTACTTTCAAAAAGTAATCCAATTATTGATTACTGATTACTCCTTGAAAAAGTAACTTAGTTACTTTACTGATTACTCAATTGTAAAAGTAACTAAGTTAGATTACTAGTTACTTTTTTAGTTACTTTTCCCAGCTGCCGACAACAACCCTCTGCCACCTCAACATGACAATGATACCTGTTTTGCCAAAACTTACTTTATAGTCACCCTTTCTTGACTTCAATGAAAATAAATACTTGTTTTATAAAAAGTAAAATAAAGACCTCTTTCTTGACCTCATATTTAACTGTTGACAGCACTGTAACAGTAAAACTTGCAATTTCGAACCTACATTGTTTATAAATGTAACTATTAAATTCATTCTAGCATTTTTCTAACATTTAAATTCTCTCTAAATATTTTACTTGTCGAAATTAATATTATTTAAGTAGTATTAGTAGTTGTAGTAAAAAAAGGCTTCAAAACTGGACCTTTAATCTAGGGGTGTTGTGAGGGGGGCACATCCCTCCCCCACGCCCCCATTCCATCTGGATTCGCCCCTACTTTGGCATTTGAGCACAAAGAATGGATAACATTTATTTATGCAGAAAACGTGACCAGATTTACAGGTAAGAAAGTTTTATTGTGTTTTCACATCATGTGGTCCTCAGAAAGAGAGTTTAGGTGCATTTGAGTGGAAAATAGTGTTAGTTGTTGACGCGTCGCGGAGGATCAGCTGTTTTAACGTGCAGATACGGAGTGGCTCAGCTCAGCTCTAAATAAAGGAGGAAAAAAAGTATAAAAATGTCTTTGTAAAGCTCAGTGCAGGTGTGCTGATCACTGCACTGAGGAGACGACGAGTCGAGCAGCTGCAAAAAACCGCGGATGAAAAGCTCACAGCTTACTTAAAGTGGGCAGTTCAGTCGAACCCCGACCTCCTGCCCACAGACCAAGTTTAATGCTGCTATCGACCCACAATGAAAAATAATAGTAACGCACAGTGACATGGAGAAGTAACTTTAATCTGATTACTGATTTGGAAAGATTAACGCGTTAGATTACTCGTTACTAAAAAAAGTGGTCAGATTAGAGTAACGCGTTACCGGCATCACTGATCAGCACACTGTGGAACACTGAGCCCTGATTGGCAACTACCCGTGCAGACCACTGGCCCAATTCCACCTTGTATTTGTTGCAGCCAGGGTCGTGTCCCATTGACCCTTTCCAGTTCACTTCAATGAAATTAATTTCTATTGTGCCAAATCAAAAAACTAGTTACCTCAAAGTGCAAAATATCACTAATGCTGCATTCACATGTTGGTGATAGGAAACCCATCATAAGGCATAGAATCGGGGGGACTGTGTGAGGCACCATCATGTTTTAATACTACTGACATGGAGAATAATTGATTTCATTGAAAGGTATGTATAACAGAGTTTTAGCAATTTCAACAGGGTTATATTAAAAGAAGAAGCCTTGGCTCTGGTGGCATGTTAAATAGTTATTTTTTTCTGATGTCACCAATTAATTCATCTGTACTATCACACAAATTATTCATGTTTACCTGATTAAAACAAATGGACTGCAAATGGTAAATGGACAGTGGTGGGCACAGATAACCAAAAAATTAACTTTGATAACAGATAATCAGATAACTGAAAAGTAATCTTTGATAAAGATAAAACGATAAACCACCCAAAAATGTATCGGACGTTACAGATAACCGATAACCGATAACCGATAAATTCCAGTATTGTCTCTGGTACATTTGCAATTACTAATAAACTGAATTTGAGTTTTAACAGCACGATCGCTTCTGGTAGCATCAAAAGCGACAACAGACCCAAACAATGATCCCACACTTCTGTCTTTGAACATCTTGCCCCCTGCTGGAGCTCTTGTTTACTACATGGCTTCCAGCACAGACACAAGCTGAGAGCAGCCACAAAGCCCAGCTCTCTAACCAATCACAATGCTCCGGTCAGGCAGAGGTCTTGGACAATAAAGCAGTGTTGACTTATGATTTTGATTTATAAATAACATTAATACTGATAGAATAACTCCATTAATGTCAATTCTATCATTTGTACAAAGTTAAAATATAACATATATATTTTATATTTTAATGTTGAATAATGCACTAATTCTGAGGTTTTGTAACAAACACAGATAGATCGCAAAGGATTCTGGGTAAAATGTGCCTCTGCTAAACACTGATTGGTTCAGCCATTCATTATGTAAACCAACATGTTAATGTGACGTGTGACGTGTGTCGTGTGTTGGTGTTTACAGATAAATGTGCCTTTGTAAAATATTCCATTTTTTAATTTGTAAAAACAGGCATTTTTACAGAGCCC
Source organism: Thalassophryne amazonica (assembly GCF_902500255.1). NCBI lineage: Eukaryota > Metazoa > Chordata > Actinopteri > Batrachoidiformes > Batrachoididae > Thalassophryne > Thalassophryne amazonica. Next base: position 23,307,115 of record NC_047110.1, on the reverse strand, counting down.
TGGAAGTGTCATCGCAAAATGTTTTGCATGTGGAGAGAATGTGCGCACGTTTTATGATGTGCGCACATTTTATTATATTGTAAAACATGCACTCAATATTGTCTTGACACATAAATGTTGGCTTTACACTGTGCAAGTTTTGGCCCTTTTTCAGATGATTTTTCATTCGTGGAGAATTTTTTGGACCGAGTTTCAAGTTAATCACACGTCCTGCATCGTGTAGTGTACATGGAATAACAAGCTGCGTTTAACATCTCACGACCACCTCCTGATTGCCGATTGTATGGTCGAATGAAAATCAAACCTGTTCGATATTATTCTGGTCAGCCGTCGTGAGGGTATCCTGCTGCTGAAGAGCTACAAGCATCCAATTGCTCGCACTGTGCATGTGCAAACACTGCAGACCTGTCTTGTAATATTTTTTTGTTTTGTTTTGTTTTTAAACTTTGATGTCTCCCATCGAGAGTTTTTGTAAATTATGTTTGGAAAAAAAAGCTTACATTTTGCTTCTGGAAACACAAGTCCGACGTGTGGTTTTTGAACGTACCATGTGTGTGAGAGCATAAATCGGGCACTCTGAACTTTTACACCGTGCAGTTCTGTGGTACAGTTTGAACTGAAACCAAGTACAGTGATTAAAAATATCATACAGTGTCTGCCCAGCTTCAGGACGAATACTGCCATGAACTGCCATGAACACTACTGGCAGTAGATGGCAGTAGAGACCGTGAAAACTTGTCAAAACAAAATTCCAGATAATCCGTGTCTGCTACATTTAAGATGTGTGGAATTTAACAAATGCAAATACAATAACAACGTCTATAAACCCAGAGAATATATTCACGAGAGTTTTTGGCACTAGAGTTTAATGCTGTTGTCTGTGGAACTTGAACAGAGTATCTGAAATGCATTTGTCCTGTCGTGAACGTACTGAGATTACCCTCTTCTACCCATAATGCACTGCTGGGCAAATGTGCTCACTAAAACGTTAAAAATTAGCGCATTACTTTAAAAATAAAACATATATCTGATATTTTCACTTTATAAAACTTCAGACGTGACAGTAATTTTAAATAACTTGTCCAAAAAAGTTTGGTTAAAATTTGAACCATAAGTTAAAAATGTATGCCTCTGGATGACTTGGGTGATATTGCCAGCATATCAGTATGGTGTTAAAGGAAATGATTTTTTTTTTGTGACCAGTTCTCCTTTGCCTGCAGAGGATAGAGAAGTTTCTCCTAGAAGCAGCTCTCTTCTGTTTGCAGAGGGTAGAACTATACATCTGTTATGAAACTTTTAACAGATAGGTGCTCAACTGAGTTTAAATTTTAAAAATATTTGTCGCTGTTCAGCTTTGTTTACTACGGTATCGGTCTAAAAGTTATCGGACAAAAATATATTGGAAGATAATTAGTCCAACAATGGTTTTTAAAGTTATCTAAAAAGATAATCCGATAATGAAAACATTATCTTCGATAATTATCTGTTATCAGATTATCAGAACTGTGCCCACTGGACTACCATTTACAGTGGTGAGCACTGTAAATGGACTATTTATATAGCACTTTTCCATCTGCATCAGACGCTCAAAGCATTTTACAAATAATGCCTCACATTCACCCTGATTTGAGGGTGCTGCCATACAAGGTACTACTCACTACACACCGGGAGCAATAGGGGATTAAAGACCTTGCCCAAGGGCCCTCAGTGATTTTTCCTGTCAGGCTGGGAATTGAACCGAAGATCTTCTGGTCTCAAGCCCAACGCCTTAACCAATAGACCATCACTCTGTCCAATTACAGATGACCTGTGAATAAAAATGGTTGTAAGTCTGCACTGCAAACATTGTGGTGGAATACAGAGATACATTTGCAAACATTGTATATATATATATATATATATATATATATATATATATATATATATATATATATATATATATATATATATATATATATATATATATATATATATATTATATCTTACTGTATACAGCTATTCAAAGTCATTGGGTCAACTAGACAGTGCAGCAGATTCATCCATCAGGACTATATACTGTTACTTTCAATGACTGCAGTGGGACAAGGGTTAGGCTTGGAGGGCCGTCATGCTTTGATTCCTCTATAAGCAGGCCGAGTGTTACGAGATCACAGATGGCGAGTCACCTGCTCATGGATTACTCTAAAACACACAGAACAGGTAGCTCAGAAGGATAGGAGTTAGCCTCCCAATATGTAGACCTGGGCTTGATTTCCTATCACTCTGCCTATTTGTGTCCTTGGACAAAACACTTCATCTGGATTGTCCTAGTCCACCCAGGTGTAAATGGGTACTAGCCTTGCATGGGGAAGTAACCTTAGATTTTATCCAGGAGGAGTCGTAGATTTTTTACACTTCAAGGTATGGAATCCAAGGATAAGCACCAGCACCAATGGGCCTCAGGTGGGGGCCTATAGTAGTTTATACCTTCAGTGACATCAGAGCCCACGTTTTCAGCTCCCAGTTCAGCCCAGTCTCACATTTTTTTTTTTTGTGCTCCCGTGACGAAATGAGTCACATTTTCATGACGGGTTGTTTTTTAACTGACTATTATTAACCCTACTCCCACCCCCAACCTTAACCTTAACCATAACCTAATCTTACCCCCCCCCCACCCTAACCACAACCACCCCGACCCCCCGCTTCACTTTTAATTTTGTGCAGCCATCACTGAATGAATGAGAATGAATTCATGCTGCCGTGACAAAAACGGGGTGCTTTTCATCACAATATCACAAACCAAAAGATTAATGTATATTTCGTGTTGCTGAATCACGACTTGCGGTGAGACCAGGTTGCCCAGTTCAGCCTGGAAGTTCCAACAAGCTGTGCACTCTGACTCCTCTAGGTTATATTTTGGGTGCCCTCAGAGAGGAGACAAGGCTGCTCTAATGCCATCCCTGTTCACGAAAGAACTCTCACATGCCATTCAAGTCATATATCATGTCAATGTTTGCAAATCCTCCACCTAGATTGCATGAAAATTCCCTCAGAGCATTCAACTTGAAGCCTTTGACATCATGCAAACAGAAGTCTAAATCCTCCAATGAGGCATGTTGTTAAATGTGATTACTGTATCTCATAAAAAAAGTGTTTTAGGACTATTCATTCATTCATGTTTTTAATAGTCACTGTAACTGTCTGTCCATTTGACACCTCAAAGCCTCTCAGGGGCCCATGGCATCACTTGAAAAAAAAAATAAAAATAAAAAAACATATGTTGTTCGACACCACTTGGAATTTGTCCGACTGAGATGTGCCTCAACAACCTCCAAAGCATCTCATTGAATGAAAGCCAATAACTTCAAACCACTTCAGTTTTCAGTGTAGAGGAGAATCAGATTGCTTGTAAACCTCTGGGTGTCAGAGCTCCTCACACTGGGTTTCATTCACAAACAGCACATACGCACATCAATATGCTCTTACAATAATTTTTTTTGTACTCTCCAAAAAATTTAGGACATCCTCAGACCATACGTCTTAACAGCCATAACTCATTTTATAAATGAGAGTATATTAACACTCTCATTTATAAAATAATGTAATAATAATTTAATTAATTAATTTAATGTAAATTAATGCTAATGCATTGACAAAATGTATTGAATCAACCATCATTTTCTGTCATCATTAAAATTTTTAACTATAGTAGATGAGTTAGTTTATTTAGTTTACAATGGAATGTATGAGAATGTTCATATTGCAAAAAAATTTGGCTTTCATTAAATTACATATTGACCTATAATTGATTGGTCACTCCCAACAATTTCTAGTGTCATTACATTGGCATCAGTAGTTGATTTTATTAATTGGTATAATTTTCAATTCAGTTTAATTAATCTAAACAGCACCAAATCACAACAAAGCTGTTCCAAGGTGCTTCACATGAGGTAGGTCTAACATTACCAACCCCTAGAGCAAGCACATAGGCGACAGTGGTCAGGAAAAACTCTCTCTGATGATATAGAGGAAGAAACCTCAAGCAGGCCAGACTCAGAGGGGTGACCCACTGCTTAGGCCATTCTAACAGTTACAAGGTTTTTACAAAGTTTTTACCAAGCTGAAGAAACGGGAAACAGGAAAACCAGAGTAGCATCAAAAACAAAGTGCAAAACAAAACAAAATTAGATTGATTAGCTTAATTTACTCATGCAAACAGCAATGCTATTTATATTTACTGTACTCGTTAACTAGTAATTAAATAACAGCCGTTTCTTTCTTGAAATGATTTTGATTTGAATTTTTTAAATTTATTTCTTTGGCATTCAAGACATAAACAGTACAATACAAATAAATAAAGAAAGAAATTACATCGGTGGCACTGTGGCATAGTGGTTAACACTATTACCTCACAGCAAGAAGGTTGTGGGATCACTTCCCACCTGGTCCTGTCTGTCTGGAGTTTGCATGCTCGTGTGGGTTGCCACTGCATGCTCCAGCTTCCTCCCACATCCAAATACGTGGAGGTTTGATGAAATGGAAACTTGAAAGTGTGACTGAGTTTGTCTGTCCATATGTGGTCTTGTGAAAGACTGGTGTCCTGTCCAGGATGTCTCCTGCCCTGTGACTGCTGGGATCGGCTCCAGGCACCCCTTAACCCTTGACTGGAGACAAAGGAACACCTCCGTTTCGGAGTGCCAGAGGACAAGTTGGGACAAGCCTATCTTGGCTTTCAGTGCTTACCAGTCGAGTGAGTATAAGAGAAATTGTGGAGAGCTGGGCTTGCCACACACACTGTCTGCCATCTGCCCTGGACAGTGTGAACCGGGATTCATCCGTGAAGAGAACACCTCTCCAACGTGCCAAACGCCAGCGAATGTGAGCATTTGCCCACTCAAGTCGGTTACGACGACGAACTGGTGTCAGGTCGAGACCCCGATGAGGACGATGAGCATGCAGATGAGCTTCCCTGAGACGGTTTCTGACAGTTTGTGCAGAAATTCTTTGGTTATGCAAACCGATTGTTTCAGCAGCTGTCCGAGTGGCTGGTCTCAGACGATCTTGGAGGTGAACATGCTAGATGTGGAGGTCCTGGGCTGGTGTGGTTACACGTGGTCTGCGGTTGTGAGGCTGGTTGGATGTACTGCCAAATTCTCTGAAACGCCTTTGGAGATGGCTTATGGTAGAGAAATGAACATTCAATACACGAGCAACAGCTCTGGTTGACATTCCTGCTGTCAGCATGCCAATTGCACGCTCCCTCAAATCTTGCAACATCTGTGGCATTGTGCTGTGTGATAAAACTGCACCGTTCAGAGTGGCCTTTTATTGTGGGCAGTCTAAGGCACACCTGTGCACTAATCATGGTGTCTAATCAGCATCTTGATATGGCACGCCTGTGAGGTGGGATGGATTATCTCAGCAAAGGAGAAGTGCTCACTATCACAGATTTAGACTGGTTTGTGAACAATATTTGAGGGAAATGGTGATATTGTGTATGTGGAAAAAGTTTTAGGTCTTTGGGTTCATCTCATACGAAATGGGAGTAAAACCAAAAATGTTGCGTTTATATTTTTGTTGAATATATATATATATATATATATATATATATATATATATATATATATATATATATATATATATATATATACAATAGCCATATGATAAACAAATTATTAACCTCGCTTTCTCGGTCTGTATGGGGATATCAAACCTCGCATGGACCTCCCTAATGCTCGGTCTGCACACAGTAAAATCACCAATGTTAAATTAACACTGGTGATTTTACTGTGTACTTACACCTCGGTCTGATATTTTCCCGTACAGACCTCGCACTCGGTTAATAATCCCTTAAATATATGTATAGCACCTTGCGGCAGCAGCAGACAATGAAACACTATAATGTCGTCAACGTAAAGCAAGTCAAAATGTGTCCAACATGCTATGCAAGGACAGAAATGTCATCCAGCCATGATGGTAACAGAGGCCATCTTACACTGTAAAAATGAAAATACTGGCAAAATTCAAAATTTCAAGGCAACTTGCTGCTACAGATTATAAACTTATTATAAATTTCAAGGCAACTTGCTACTACAGATTATAAACTTATTATTATAAATTATTATTATTATTATTATTATTATTATAAATTCAGAGCCCGTAGGGCCACATGCTACTATCTATCTATCTATCTATCTATCTGTCTGTCTGTCTGTCTGTCTGTCTGTCTGTCTGTCTGTCTGTCTGTCTGTCTGTCTGTCTGTCTGTCTAGTTTACACTGTTGGCAGCTGGCATAATTTCTCTGTTGGATGGTTTTGCTGTCACAACTCTACCTCTGCAAGGAGAAACACACTGTCACACAGCTCCTGGTGTTGTGGTCTCTCAGCCACACGTCACTTCTGAGATCTAATGGGATCAGGTGTGCTCAGAGCAGCATGGCTAAAGCAGCATTAGAGAACAGTTCCATTTTAAAATTCACATATGTCAGGCCCAGCAGCACAACATGCATGTTGACCCTAGAACTACAGCGGCAGAAAAAAAAAATAGCTGCCTGAAGGCATCTAATCACAAAGGAGCCCTGGACCCAAGTGCAGAAACTACTGCTGACCCAAAAAACAACAACAAACAAAAACAAAATGAGAATCAAAACAACCAACCAACCAACCAACCAATCAACCAACCAGCCAAACAACCAACCAACCAACCAAACAACCAACCAAACAAAACATAATAAAACAGATAAAGTAGCCCACTGCAGACATTGAATCACTGTAATAATATCAATAAAAGTAAGTCCCTTTGGCTGCTCCCTTGTTTCAGATCCAAGGTGGACCTGCATGTTGCTTTGGCATGTTTTACACCAGATGCCCTTCCTGACACAAGTCCAGTAATCAAACCAAGTATAACTGATGAAACAGCTGCAGATTGTATTTGTAAATCCCGTTGTAACCTTGGCCTTGAAATGCACTTGTGAAATACAGTTGGCCACGCCAACAATGGAGCCAGAATGAACAAGGATTGTCTAGCTACAGGCAGTGCTGCAGTCAGCCGGACGCTTCACTCAAAACAGTGTGTTGTAGCAAAGAACATAACATAGTTTACTTGTCCAATTAATATTTTTGTTCATATTACTCAGCAATATGTCCAAGTGTTTCAAGTTTTGTTTTAAAGTGTTTTAACTTTAAATGTGAGTTCTGGTTGTGCTTGTTGTGTTGAAAATAGTGATGGTAATACTTATGATGATATACTCCAGTTCCCATCAAGACATTCCTATTATTGTTCTTTTTTGTGATTTTCACCTATTTTTTAAATTTGTATTTTAAATAACATTATTTCATAATTGTGTATCTTATAAAGTGACATTTTTCTCTCCTCTGTGTTTCTGTTTTTTTGGGTGTATGTTCAGATTGCCAGACAACAGCAGCAGCTTCTTCAACAGCAGCACAAGATAAACATTCTCCAGCAGCAGATCCAGGTTAGTCAGCACATGCACAAACGGGCACGTATGTACACATTCTTTCCTCACAGGCCTCATCTGATTTCTGCCCTCTGCAGAAAGTTCTCTGTGGGTTTGTGTCTGACTCTGTGACGAAGCCCTCATATCCTGTCATTACACACACGCACGCACACACACACACACACACACACACACACACACACACACACACACACACACACACACACACACACACACACACACACACACACACACACGCACGCACACACAGTGCCAATCAATTAAAATATTTTTTCACAGTTAATAACATGATTGTCCTTAGTTAACTCACAAATAATTAATCATAATTATTCTTTTCATCCTCCCCCAGAAAAAAATAAGGAAATGGTCTTTTTTGTGAGGGACTTTTAACTTTTCATCCATTGATGGATATTTATGGACATTTCTGCATAGAGTGAAAGCAGATAAGATCTAGCTGGAAATTAGTGATTCTTTTAATTTATTTAAAGTGATATACAATTTCCTTTATATATTACTTTTGTGAGCCAAAGACTTTGGTGAACCCATTCCTCACACCAAAACAGTTTGTCCACATGAATAAATGTGTATTTTCAAAAACATTTTGAAGCATTTTTTTAAAAATGCGCTTCATTTTTCAGATTTAGAGCCAAAATACTTCAACATGCAGTGTATATGTGTCACAAATGTTGAAAGATGAGATTCTTCTGAACATTTTGATATGCAGCACATGGGCATTCTACTAAAAACAAGTACTTTAAAAGCTATGGTTAAAATTGAGAAAACACCTTCGGGCTCTAAGGGTTGAAATTCATTTCTACACCTGTGTTCCTCATACCTGATGCAGTTGCTAAATAACAAGTCACAAACTAATTCCCACCATCTGTGAGCCAAATGCACTGTGGCTGTGTGCCGGTCGCGAGTCTGTATTTCATCATTTCTTAAAGTTATGTTGCTGCTGTTTTAAACATTGAGGCAATCTGAATCCATTTGCTACTGTGTTCCCCCTCCGCCTTCACCCCCACCCACCCATCAGTCCAGAGTGATGTAAGATCTGGAGGTACTGCATGGTTAACAAAGTTTGTTCTACTCCTACTTACGACACCCAGATTAATGAGGCTGAAAGCTGTAAAATCAGTTCCATTGTGGATCATGTGTCATGGTTGCTGTTTAGTTTAAAGGGATGTGCAGAAAAATAGATTACGACTCAGATATCCTGCATTTTGTTGCTTCTTATGTCCCATAAATGTGTAGAAGTGAACCTACTGAACCGATCACTCAAACGATGGTCTCACATTGAAAATCTCCTCAGGATTCCACCAGAGCAGCTTCTTGCTACTGAAGCTATCCTGATACCAGCAGCATTTCTTGGCAAATAAACCAGCTTAGTAACAAGCACATGGTCCATCCACTGTACAGAGGTTTAGATTTATTCTGGCTAAGCTCCCGGGCTTAGTCACAGGGCTGTTTACGTGCCGTCGGATGTGTGTTGGCCTTAAACACACACACAGGCAGCAGCGCTGTGGCAGTCTGTTTCCACTTATCGAATCCAGACTCACTCTTCTCTCAGGCCAATACTCTGAGGAGCTGACCAAATGCTACTGTTTCAGATGAAAAGAATCGACCCCGTTGTGGTAAAACCCACATTTATGTCATCCATATCTTAAGTTGAAACAATGTCCTCCAGATGAAAAAGGAGGAAAAACCCGCAAGGTTTTTTTTTTTTCTTCACTGACGCATGATGTTGCCGTCTATTTGTGTTGCTGTTTACACGTTTCAAATCATAGAGAAAATAGAGGTCACAATGTTCAAATTGTAATTAGAATTTTTTATTATTATTATTATTATTATTATTATTATTATTATTATTATTATTATTTTTAAATAAATTACTATTATGAATTTTGCATGTTTTACAGAGTGGGATAGAATGTTGAGAAACATATTTGTGAATGAAGACAATAAAGTCCCAGTGGGGAACTTTAATGCTAAAAACAAAAATAAGAATCAATCCTTTGTTTTGTTTTTTTTCTGGGGTGGTGGATCCTTGAAGGGAGAACACAGTTCAAAGTGACCCAGGTTTCCTGTCCTGTGGTGTGGAGAACAAGTGGTGTGGAGAACTAGCAGGGGATGTCCATGTGTTAAAGAATTGCTTCCGAAGGCTCCAACCTGACAGATATGGTTACACCAGCGCAGTCTCATGTTTAATTTCGTGCCCCCACCACGAAAAGCACCCGATATTCGTGAAACTTTTTTTTTAATTTTGCTATTTATAATCTTCCCCTTCCCCGAACACTAACCATAACCATAGCGTTAGTGTCTACCCTCCCCTAACCCTAGCCATAACCTCCCAGACTCCCCCCATCACCCCACATTTTGTGCCCCAGTCACAAAATGAAATCATCCCCCGTCACGAAAAGCGCCCTATTTTCGAGCCCCCGTCACAAACCCATAGATTAATGTACTTTTTGTAATGGCGCCATGAACTGCTGTGACACTGGGTTGAGTTACACACATACACTTCAGTATGCACACAGGCACGCAAAAACACACTGACCTGCTTGCTTATCTCCATGCACAAAACTGCCAGTTGTAAGTCGAAATACTTGCACATACTACTATAGTTACTAATTACCTGTCAAAAAGTAATCATATCACAAACATATCTTCAACCGCTTATCCAAGACTGGGTCACAGGAGCCCATCCCAGCAGTCATAGGCCGTGATGCAGGGTCCACCCTGGACAGGACGCCAGTCTGTCGCAGGGCCACATATAGACAGACAAACACATTCATACAACCACACACCTACAGTTACGTTAAATTCACCAAACCAACATGTCTTTGGAAGCTGGAGCACCCGGACAGAACCCACGCAAAAACATGGCAAGGACGTAAACTCTACAGTGAAAGTCCCATGTGGGAATTGATCCCATTACCTTCTTCCTGTGAGTCAACAGCACTATCCACTAAGACACTGTGGTGTCTTACAGTGTTGTATAAAGTAAAAAATAACTTTGGTAGAAGTTCAAGTCACTGATTGAAATGCTACTCAAGTAAAAGTAAAAGTATCTAGTATTTATTGTACTTAAGTATGACAAGTAATGTACAACTAAATGTACTCAAGTATTGAAAGTAAAAGTACAAGTAAAGGTTAATAATCAAAAACGGACTGATTTTTTTTTTTTATAAAAGTTTATCTAGGCTTGTAAATGACTGGTAGTATTAGTCAAAATACTGAAAATTGTGCACATCACACAAAACACTTCAGAAACAAGGTTTCAAAACCTACACGAGAGTAGGCTACTCACTAGGTGTTCACAGAAAACAGTTATTTATTTCTATATGTATTTTTTTATTTTCATTGTTACATGGTTTTATCTTTACTGTTGTGTTTTGTTTCATTAGGTTCGTCTCTTTCTCTAAAATTGTATTGTAACATTATTAGTCTATTATTATTGACTATTATTGTCTATTATGTAGACTATTATTGTTGTTGCTATAATATATGAATAAAAATAAATTTAAAAAGTTACAATTTGACTCTTTTACGACAACGAATGCTGAGCCATTAATTATACAGAAAACAGTACAAACGTACTGATGAGAACAGCTTAATGCTAACTTTAACATTGAAAACGCCATAGACATGCTAACGCGTTAGCATCGGTCCCGTTTTTAAGTTATAAAATATATCTATTAACTGTTTCAGAAGACCATAACAGGTCGGTTTAACATAAAAATATTAAATATTACTCACAGACATATGCTCTTCAGGGTTTTAGCAGGAAAAAATTAGGATAAAGCAAAATAAAATCCATGAATCGTAGATTGAAGCACTGCTTCGACCTGCGAATCACTGCTTCGATTGGTTCAAGGTTCAAAGCAAAGCCGCGGTGCAGAAAAGTTGATTACAGAACCGCTGCAGGTCTGTAATCAATGTAGAGAAATGATAATTTTCCTGACAAACACCCCACAAATGCGCAACTGCAAAAAAGCCTACCGGACATGCCTCATGACCGGCCTGACTTCGTTGCAGTCACTAGTAATCAGTGGTGTCTCTGAGTGAAAACACAACTTTTTTTCGTGTGTGTGTGTGTTTTTTTTTTTGTAACGAGTAACAGCATGGCGCACAGAAAATGTATTGGAGTAGAAGTATGCAATTAAGGTTGGAATTGTAGTGAAGTAAAAGCGAAAGTAAGCTGAATTTTAAAAACTCAAGTAAAGTACAAAGTCTCCCAAAACGTACTTAAGTACAGTAGTGAAGTATTTTTACTTCGTTACTATACAACACTGGTGTCTTAATACATAAAATTTTAAAAATACAATAAAGGATTTTGACCAAACGATGTTTCCGATATAGGAGGAATTCCAAATAAGTCTACAAGGTCTGTGAGAAAAGTATCGGACCTTTTTATTTTTTTCAAAAACCATATGGATTTGAATCACGTGTGATTGCATCAGCCAAGCTTGAACCTTCGTGCGCATGCGTGAGTTTTTTCACGTCTGTCGGTTGCGTCATTCGCCTGTGGGCAATCTTTGTGTGAGCACTGGTCCACCCCTCTCGTCGTTTTGTTGCATTAAAATTTTTTCAGAAACTCTGCCAGACAACCAGCTGGAAACCATTTCGAAGATTCGGTTGGCTTTCGGTGAAAATTTTATGGGCTTCAGAGAGATTAAGGATTGTTACTGCCGCTTTAAGGATGGCCCACAGCGCCGGAGGGTGCGCCGCGCTCCGAGCGGCCATCGACAGGCTGAAAGGAGCTGATCACTTCCAAATTTAAGGCTCTGTTGATGCAGGACGTCGTGTAACTAGCAGAGAAGCTTCATAAGAGGTCTGGATCAGCACTTTATCGGCACATTCCACTGTTAAAGGAGATTTTGTAATGAAAGACGTGCGGACGGATTCGCGCGTCAGGACGCAGCCGCCCATGGCGCGGCGGGACAAAAAACACCTACGTGTTGGAAACCATTCGTAAGATTCAGGCGGCTTTCGATCGCTTTTCAGTCGAGTGAGTATCAGAGAAATTAACAGCTGGGCATGTTCCAACTTGTCGTGTAAGGCTTCCAACACGGAGGTGTTGTTTGTCAAGCGCCATGAGCGGCTGCGTCCCGACGCGCAAATCCGTCTGCACGTCTTTCATTACAAAATCTCCTTTAACAGTGGAATGTGCCGATAAAGTGCTGATCCCGACCTCTTATGAAACTTCTCTGCTAGTTACACGACGTCCTGCATCAATAGAGCCTTAAATTTGGAAGTGATCTGCTCGTTTCAGCCTGTCGATGGCCGCTCGGAGCGCGGCGCGCCCTCCGGCGCGCCCTCCGGCGCTGTGGGCCGTCCTTAAAGCGGCAGTAACAATCCTTAATCTCTCTGAAGCCCATAAAATTTTCACCGAAAGCCATCTGAATCTTCGAAATGGTTTCCAGCTGGTTGTCTGGCAGAGTTTCTGAAAAAATTTTAATGCAACAAAACAGCAGTCCTTCAGACATTCTTCTGACAATGAAAAAACGACGAGAGGGGTGGACCAGTGCTCACACAAAGCCTGCCCACAGGCGAATGACGCAACCGACAGGCGTGAAAAAACTCACACATGTGCACGAAGGTTCAAGCTTGGCTGATGCAATCACACGTGATTCAAATCCATATGGTTTTTGAAAAAAATACTTTTCTCACAGACCTCATATAAACAGCAACTCAAAATAGTTTTGTTTTTTTCAGTGATAGAGAATCCATAGTTGTCCAGTCCCATACTTTTGGTTTCCTATACACTGCGTTTACCAATGATAAAATGAGTAACTCATTTGTTTCTGAATCTGATAAGTTGACAGAAGAAGGGGACACACCACACTTTCAGTTTCCAAAACAATTTAAGAGCCATGACTCAGTTTGGTTGATATTTCTCTGATAACATGGAGCTAAAAATCTTTAGTCTTCAAGATGTTTCCGTTGGCAGCGTGATGGCCAAATGCTTAGTGTGGTCATGTGGATTTGCGTCAGGAAGGGCATCTGGTGTGAAAGTTGTGCCAAATCACTACCTCTAGGGAGAAACTGAAAGCTCTTACTTCAAGATGTGTCATTTCTCACCAAACATATCGGCGTCTTCTTGCCAGATGATTGAGAATCTCAGAACCTAGAAGTGTTTTTGTTTTGTTTGATTATCTAAGATTACATTGTTTTTCTGTGTCACTGTGACTGCATGCAGATTTACATATATTTATATTCAGCCTGTGTGCCGTTTCACCTTGTCTGCAGAGTAAATTTACTGGTGTTAAATTAACACTGCAGTGAGTGCATACTGTCATCGTGGAGGCAAACGCATTCCATCACCTCTGTTGGAGCGATAAATAAAAATGATCATCATCAATAGAGTACACGACAGTGTGATAGATGTGCAACCACACACACACACAAACATGTTTTCACAGAGCACAACTATGTGCGCACAGTGGCGGTGGGCCCTTTGTGCGCTGCAGGCAGTGCGGCCCTGCCCAGCCTGGTGGCTGACAGGCATGTGTCTTTGTTAAGTCAGTAACTATAATGGCTCTCATATGTGGCCCATTTCCTTCGGGCCCACAAAGGCACAGGCCCCAACCACACCGCCCGGGCTCTAGCTAACGGGCTAATTAATGACTGCAAAGCCGCACTCCTCCTCCCTCTCTCTGTTCTTCATTTATAACTCTTCTGTCTGTCCTCTTCTTCTCTCTGAGTTTGTGTCCCATGACTGTTGTTTCCTTATTCTTTTTACTTTGATTTCATTGTGTGTTTTTTTTTTTACATTCCAAAAATGCAGGATGCTGCCGCCTGTTATCTCAGTATTAGCTCTACGGTTAATTAAAGCCTAAACATTATTATCTGGAGTAAATGCCCGCTGTTGGTAATAGCCAAAGGATGAATAACTTGTGATCAGTTCAGTCAAAGCTGGACTCTATTTTGTCCTGTTGATGCGAAAGTGAGGAGAGAGAAGAATCTGACAAGCACAGTTAAAATAATACACACACACACATACATGCACCAGAGCTAATGGAGCAGGCAAAGGGCCGTGACATAGCCTGGGAGTTACTACATCAGCACATATAGCTTCAGACACAATGACTTGGAAAGTCATGAATGTGGATTGGACCCACCAGCTACGGAGAATGACTAACTCCTGACTTTAAAACGGCCCTGTGTCCAGTCTATTAACCTTTGGGTTCGTTTAGTGTCAATAAAATGTCATTCTGAAGCAAACCAGTTTGGCTTAGCAAAATAGGGGAAGGCGATATACTGAATAGCTGTGATTGTGTGTGTTCACAGGGCCGTACCTCAGCACCTCCACCTGATCTGGGCCCTGAGTGCGGCTGACGTTGAACATTATTATCACTTTACCAAGGCGTTGCTAGGCTGGTAGTGTAGATTTACGACGATGCTACCTGGCTATACTCGCCCGCTGTGCGTAAACAAATGACGTCATAGCGCGCAGCCCAAGAACTGTCCACAGAGGAAAAGATAAAAAGGCAAGAAGTGTGTGTTGGTCACAATATGGATATTTCGGATGATTTTCTCATGGATAGTACGACAATGAACAGCAGCCAAAGCAGCCAGCTTGATGAGGACGCACTGCCGAATTTGGAGAGCAGCGCGCCAGCCAACACTACAAAAGTTATGTTATATTAGTTACAAAAGTTACTTTTTATGTACGCGTTACGGGTTGTGTATCTCAGTAAGTGATAATAATGCAAATAACATGCATTTGTCGTGTGGTATGCCGTTGCCCGCAATGACGGATAGTCAATCTTGTTTAACTCGGGCGAATATCTGTCATTTTGGGCGGCTGGGCATGAACATTGGGCCTCTGAAAATGCATACCGCCCTCCAAAAGCATGTTATTGTATTATTATTTGTTTCATACTGTATACAGACGTACTGTGAAGTGCTGTTCACAGACTCTGACTTCTTCCCAGTGATTTCAGGTGTTATTCAGAGATCTGTTCTGGTTCCTGCTCTGCTCTTGGGTTTGTTTGTGGATTGCCTGTATTTGTCATTGAGGAAATGTTTACTGATATTGACTTTACAGATGATGCTGTGATCTTTATTAGTCCATGGGCTACTAGGAATCCAGATGCCCCCCACCGCCCCACCCTACAGCTTGACTCCTTTGCTACGATGTTATGTATATAGGCCTACTGCACCAGAAAAATGGTGTTATCATCAAATAAAGTGGTACAAAATATGCAGCCACCAAGATGTCCATAACGAGGACTTACTATGTTTTCTGACAGGTTATTTTTATTTTATTTTTATTCATTTACTCATTTGGGAGGTTGTGTGATGTATTCTCTGGTGTGATTCATAAACAGAAAAATCATGCATTCACTACTGCTACTACTACTAACAATTTATATTGGGCTTTCCCAAAAATTAAATGCATGAAGAAAGACATTCCATTAATAAAATTAGACTACAATGCACAAAAATTCCAAATTAAAGAGTTGATTGAAAAAAAAAAAAAAAAAACACAACAAATTAAAAAACCTTCAAATGGACTTTTATGTTTATACCGGTGTTTTCAATTTATGCTAATCTGTATCAAATAACATCCAGTATGTTGTCCATTGCATATTTATTTGTCCAGCATGCTTATTTTTGGAGTCCTTCTGGCACACACCACTGCACCAGATAACATCCATTATGTTACCCATGTAACAGCACATGCTGTGGTGTGCACATGTGCTTCCCTGAGCTCCTGTCCATAGATAAACTTGCCCCCAGGGAAAAGCTGTATTGAAAAGTGAGTTCCACATACAGAAGAAAGGTGTGACTTATACTCTGCAAGAAATGGAATTGATAACTCTTCTAAAAAATGGAAAATACAGTATACATTTCTGTGGCTGTGATTGGAGAAACTGTGTATAGTAGTAGGCATGTGAAATATGTGAGCCTAGATTTGAGCTGCTTGCTTGTTTTAAAGTCTTTTCCACTCCACCATGAAGCTGGTTAAAATGTGATGCAACAGACAAAAGTTGCACCTTGCACAGTTTTTCAAATCACGGCCAGAGAGGCTACACGTTTGGCTTCCCTCACTTGTGTCCTTGTTATGCGGTTACTCATTTTTTGAGAACTGCCCGCTTCAGACAGATTTGCCATACAGTATCATGCTGTCTGTATTTGTAATAATTGATCTTCATGTATTCATCCCCTGACTTTTCTGCAGAAAACTGGCTGTAAAAGTGACAGTTTGTGTTTAAAATAATTCTTATATTTAGTTTTTCCATTTCCATATGGGCTCTGAGATCAGAAAGACTGAATGTACAAATGGTCATAATTCCTGAATGGTTCATGTGATATTTTTTGTTGAAGCCCTTGAATTAAAGGTGAAAGTCTAGATGATGTAAAAGCACATATTCTTTTATTTGAACTTGACTGTAGAAAAGAAATAGAACAGTGGTAAGAGCCACACGACAGTCTGGCTGATTAGCAATTAGAATAGTTAATAAGACTTAATAAGTGTTGAATGTTGAGTTTTTGTTATTTTTTTGTAATTGTCAATCAGCTTATCATTATTTAAATATTTACCTACTTGAAAAAATTAGATAGAGACACTCATTTATTTACATGTGACCAATGTGCATATCTGCGAATACATTTCTCTTTCTGTTCATACCTTCCATAGAAGCCCCCCCCCCCCCCCGCTCCAGGCCTGGACACCCGTTACACCCTAAACACAGTGTCTGTGCTACAAGAGGACCATTAATAGCAAGCGCGTTTGTGCGCGTGTACTCGTGTTATTTGTGCTGAGGTGTGTATGTCAGTGTGTCTGGTGGGCAGTTAGAGGAAGGGGCCTCGTGTTTTCTTAAACTCGTGTTTTCTTAAAGAGAGCAGGGCCCCCACAGTACCACCTTCACCAGCTCATTCATCCAGCGACCCCCCCCCCCCCCCTCAGTAAAAAGAGAGCTTTGTGTGTTTGTGCTCGTGACGCAGCCCCAGTCAGTCCCAGTGTTCCCAGAGGAATACAATGAATGGGAGCATTTTGTCCCACTCTATAACACCCCCCCCCCACCCCACTTCCCACCTCCAACTTCTCTCTTCTTCTTTTTTAAACATTGGGACACACATACTTTTTTTTGTTAGTTATTCTTACTGTCTTTGTGTCACAAGATGTTGGACAGCTCCTACACACAGACAAATGATCCAACGTCCTGTGCCGCCAAGAAATAAACACCGGCTAAATGTCTGCAGAAACACAGTGTGAGATTCTGCCGTGCACCTTTTACATTATGTTCCATAAGTGTCATTGCACCTAGACAACTCGTTGTGACTTCTGTCAGTGCACACAGGAGGAGATCTTGGAGCGATGATACATGGAAGAACGCAGTTAAGAGTCTGCAGATGGACGCTGTGCTGGAGGTGCTGGCAGTGACCACGCTGAGGTGTTTGCAGCAGCTTGAGCAAGCACGAACCAGGGTCCGGTTTCATAAAGTGGTCGAATCTTGTTTAGTCGACTAAACTCACTTAGTCGACTAATGTTTTGATGTTAGTCTTTGCTTTAGCCAAAAAAGTTTATAGCTTGATACAGAGGAGGCTAATCTTATTTTAGTTGACAAAACTTCAGTGTCTTACTGCGACTGTCTTTTGGTAGCTAGGGCCAATGTTGTCCCTTTCAAACAGTCAAGCGCACCCCTACGTCACTCATATTCCTCCAAAAGGAGAGCTTCCTCCGCTTTGGAGAACATAGGGGCCTTTTTCTGTGAGCGCTTCTCCTCTGGTGCAGTGGACTCTGCCATGGTTGCAACCCTAATCCAGAAGTAAACAAAACTCTCACACATTGGAGGCGTTTCTTGGCAATGGCACTTGCGACGCTGCTTATGCCCATGAAAATTGTTGACTAACATTAGACGGCTAATCCACGTGTTCTTTTTAAAACCATTGGGGCAGTGCTTAACCCCTCCCAGCCTTCAGGGTTAAATCAACACCTGTCACTTGTAACACATTTTTGCACTTCTTTACTGAGAAAGTGGAAAGAATTAGAGCTAATATATTCAGACGTCCTCATGTAGTCCTTTTCCAGACATGTTATGCTCATCTGTTATGTGTCATTTTGAGCCAATGTCTCTTGCATGTCTTTCTAAAGTTGTCTGTGAACTTAAGCCTGTTTTGAGATCACTGTTCCTCCTCGGCTGTTTAAAGAAGTCTGGACAACTATTGGCCCTAATGTCCTTCACATTATAAATAGCAGTCTGTTGTCTGGTGTTGTTCCTTTGTTTTGTAAAGAGGCAGTTATTGAGCCCCTTATGAAAAACCTAGCCTTGATTCTGCTAATGTCTGTAATTTTAGGCCAATTTCTAAACTGCCGTTCATGGCTAAAATTTTAGAGAAATGTGTTCTTATGCAGCTGCAAGGTTTTCTAGAAGCACATGGCACTTTTGATATTTTTCAGTCAGGTTATAAAGCTCTTCATAGTACAGAGTCAGCACTTTTAAAGGTTTTTAATGACTTGTTTTAGTGACTGATTCTGGTGATTCTGCCATTTTAGTCCTTTTAGACTTGTCAGCTGCGTTTGACACAGTTGACCTCACAACTCTTTTAAATCATTTGGAAAACTGTGTGGGGGTTAGGGGGAGTGCCCTGGAGTGGTTCAGGTCTTATCTCAGTGGGAGGAGCTGCTCTGTCAGACTGGGGGATTTCACCTCGTCCTCTGTGTCTCTAAATTGCAGAGTACCGCAGGGGTCAATCCTAGCACCCGTTCTTTTCGCCCTCTATCTCCTCCTACTGAGTCAAATTTTCAAAAATCATGGCTTACAGTATCATTTTTACGTAGATGACTGCCAGATTTACCTGCCACTCAAAAAACTTGCTTCTGCCCCTTTGGAGCCTCTTCCGAATTGTTTTGGGTGACGTAAAGGCTTGGTTGGCCCACAACGTTTTAAGTCTAAATGAGGATGAAACCGAGGTCATTTTATGTGGAAATATTGACCCCCTCTTGGACTTGGGTCCTCTTAAACAGCACGTGAAACAGTCTGTCACCAACCTGGACGTTATTATTGATCAAGATTTTAAATTTGACAAGCAGGTGAACGTGGTTGTCAAATCTGGATTTTATCATTTGTGACTTTTTTTAATACTTTCGAACAAGTCATGCACGCATTTGTCTCCTCTCGTTTAGACTACTGTAATGCACTTTTTATCAGCATTAGCCACAGTGCACTTTCCCGCTTGCAGTTGGTCCAAAATTCTGCTGCGCGCCTTTTAACTGGTAGCAGAAAGAGAGAGCACATTACTTTGATTTTAGCATCCCTGCACTGGCTTCCAGTTCAATTTAGAGTTGATTTTAAGATTTTATTGTTTGTTTTTAAAGCTTTGAATGGACTGGCCCCGACGTACATCTCAGACCTCATCCAAATTTATCAGCCTCCCCGTGCTTTGAGGTCCGAGGGCCAGTTCCAACTTGTGGTGCCTGTGACGAGACTGAAAACCAGGCGGGGCAGGGCTTTACCTGTGGCGGGCTCTCAGCTGTGGAATGATTTGCCCCTTAACATCCGAACAGCCCCCACTGTAGAGTGTTTTAAGTCACGGCTTAAGACCCATTTTTATGCTTTGGCTTAACACAGCATGAGTGTGTGTTCCTCTGTGTGTGTGTCGGACCCGGCGCCACGAGGGGGCGTTTGGGGGCGACGCCCCCTCACGTCATCAACCTCGCCCCTCGGATGTGAGAGTTATCAAAAATAAAAATAAAAAAGAAAGAAAAAGAAATACTGGAAAATATAGCGCCTCGCAGTTTCGTGGATTTTTGTAGTCCAATTTTGCATGTTTTTTCTTTTTTCAGCGCACTGTGCTCTGTGTCCTCATCAAGCAGGCCGGTGTTCTGTCGAGATGACGGGACACCTGTTGCGGCACCGCGAAGGGAGAGCACGCGCATTGTGTTCTGCATGTCTGCTTATAAGAATCTTCTCGCCCAGAAGAAAAAAGAGCACAACAACTATCTATAACTGTGTTCTTCACTCAGAAAAAGACACCTGCAGCGAGGTGTGAGTGGAAAAAGGCGCGACAGAGGAAGAGGCGCGATCAGAGGAACTGTGAAATACTGGTCAGTCACTATTAATAACCTCGTAGGTTGATCGTTAAAATTAAATTCGTTAGTTCTAAAAGCCATCATAATTATTTATAGGAAAACATTCTATTTTTATTTCTCAAACAAATGTTTGGGCCTGAAAACAGCTTGGTCTCATTTTTCTACTAGGGTTTGAACTTTGAGAGTGTTTACACACGAGAGAAAAGTGAGAAAATGTTAATGCCTGTTTGAGAAAAGTGTATATAGTGTGTAGTGAGGGGTTTTACAGCCTTAAAACATCTATAATAATTGTAAAAAATAACGCTGACTACTTCGCGGATTTCGCCTATTGCGGGCTATTTTTAGAACGTAACTCCACTGTACACTGGACCACTGTACATCTACATGAAAGGTTTATCTTTGACCCGTTGTGTGACTGTCATGCCCAATTGCGCTGTGTTTGCGCTTGTGATGGAGGGCTGTATGTGGGGTTAATCTACTGTCTCGTGTCGTTTCTCAGATCAGTTGTTGGTTTGCTTTTGTGGTATGCAGGAGATCACTTGACCGAGGGTCTATACGTTCAAATAATAATAAAAAAAAAATACTATCACTCTTTACTCTTACTCAGTCAGTCTCTTACAATGGTGTAGCCTAAATACACAAGCTTTCTAGGAACGCACCCAATTCATTACGCACGCTCAGAGGCAGGTACCCTCCGGTGCGCACCTTTTTTGGGTGGGGGCGACCCGCCCCCTGTGATAAACTCATCGCCCCCTTAATATTTTTTTTCTGGCGCCGGGCCTGGTGTGTGTGTGTGTGTGTGTGTGTGCGCGTGTGTGAAATGTGCTATATTTGTGAAATGTGCTATATAAATAAAGTGGTATGACATGGTATGGTAATCTACAAATTTAGCCGTCTGTGTGAAATGGAGATTAGATGGCTAATGTTGGGCAACTAACCTTCGTCGGCAAAGTAAATTTAGTAGAATAAAAGTTTTATGAAAGCTTTATGAAACTGGGTCGAGAAAGTGTTTAGTAAGCAGATCACATGACACACGTGTACTTGGTGTGAATATGCACCAGTGTGACTCCAGTTAGCTGCCTGAACTGGCTCATGCTTGCAGTCTCACAGACTCACTGCATTTTTATAACTAGTATGTGTGTGTGGATGTGTGTGCACGCGTGTGTGACCACATACACACTACATGCACACATACATACAGCAAAAAAGGAGTCCAACCAGCATTATTTTCATGTCCACTGCCCACCTTATGAGTGCCCTTCGGTGTAAGTCTTACATGCATTCTGAGTCCCAGGATTCCGTAGCCTGAAACGGTTGACAGTCTAGAACTTCCCCTCGTTAGGATGCCAGTGTAAAACTCAGGCTGCTTCCCCAGCCAAGTCTGAGACAATTTAGATGATATGCCATTTACAAGGATGTGGACAGGTAACACGATTGGGACTCAAACTGAGTTTTGCAGACTGGAAGCACAACACCTTGACCCACCGAACTAACCTGCTCTGCCCATGGCTGTGTTGGTCTTAAAATGAAGTGAGACTGATTGAAAAACAACAGCTGTCATCTGTCTGTCCTTCTCTAGACTCTATAACTGGGTGTAATCCTGTGGTTTTTTGTTTGGTTGCCACACTCACACTGGTCAGTGATTATGCTGTTCATCTCTTTGTGCAGCTATGTTTTTTGAACTCTGCTACCAGAAAAACCTGCAACAGCATTTAGATCCCAGAGCACAGACAGCAGCACAAATGTAGACACACTGTCAAACCCCAGAACACGTTGATTGTGTAAATCCAGACACTGATGATGAACTCTCCCTGGAGGAGTGTGGGAGGTGGAGAGTGCAGGCGTACTGGGTTAATATAGTGGTTGTAAAGGATGTGAATGTAGGCAGACAGCACTCAACAGGGGAAAAATGAGAGGACAATCAAAACAGAGGAGAAATGATGAGACAAGGCCAGGAAAAAGCTGAGGGCCCTATTTTGACAGTGGATGCAAAAACAAGTTGTGCAGAGGACAAAAGTCCATTTGGGCATGTCTGAGTGCACCTTTGCCTGGCTTTGTGCCCTAATGGCTTTGTGCCCTAATGGGCACAAAGCCAGGCACCGGGTGCAAAAGGGTTGTAGTTTTGAGGAAGTGGACAAAAGTGATGGCCCCTTCACACATAGCATGAATAAGTAGGAATCAGGGCGAAACCCAGCAAAACAGCCCGAATGAGTGAACCCCGAAAACATCGAGCCGACATCGGTAGGGACACACAGTTGGGCAGGCATCAACGATCCCGCTGCAACGGTGGCATGCACGCTCGTGCATGTGCACGAACACAGTGCGATCAGCTGGAGCATGTGGAGCCACATCGCGCTGCTGATGTGAAGAAAAAAAAAACAGTTGGAACATGTGGAACCACATCATACTGCTGCTGTGGAGAAACAAAAAATAAAAATTACACACCATAAAAAACACCAATATTTAATCCCTCCTATCCAGCATACACTACAAGTATGAGCCCTCTGTTCCTCTGTATATGACCCATGGTCACAGACATACAGTCATGAAATGACATGAATAAAGCAGTGCGCTCTTGTTATGTCTTATTATGTCTAGCCGGGTATATAAATAATTACTACAATCACCGGACACTGATAGATGAGATATTGGTGTATAATTTATGAAAATCACTAGGTTGGTATAAATAAATAAAAGGAGACCCAATACAGAACCCTGCGGTTAAATAACACTGGTTAAATAAAAAATAAATGCCACTCGCGGGATTCGAACCTGCAATTTACAAAATCTCTGATTAACAGATGGAAACTTTACCACTGCGCTACAATCACTGTTATAAGGAGCATAAAATGCCTAAAATCATCAAGGAGATAAAAAGGAGAAAAAAACAAGGAGAAAAAAAAGCATCATAATAACTGACAGCGGCATTTCTTACGTCATATTTTTGGTGATACATGACATATTTGTTGCACTGTTAGCTTGTCATAGTCCTGCAGCGCGCCGTTTACAGAACACACGTGTCGGGCTGGACATGTGCGTGGGCCCGGCCCCGGCTGTGCAAGCGGTACAGCCCGTTGCAAAAGCAAAATATGTTTTAAGTATTTCCACAGCAAAGCGCACACACGCGTTTCATGGTGGACAGTTGTAAGGTCTTCAAAACATGGTACTGGAGATCTCAACAGCTGCTGCTGTTGGCAGCCATGCCGCCCTGTCTGTTCAGCGCAAAGACCAAACTGTCACTCTCTTTTTCTGCGTTATGTGATCATTTTGTCTTTAGTTATTTTGGCATGTAATTGCGTATGTAGTTATTGTAATAATTATTTCTATAGCTGTGTGCACTCAGCTGTCATTTCCAGCTGTGAGTGAGTCTCTGGCTCAGCTGATTGATTTTGCTGTGTACATGAGTGTACAAAACTGCAAATTTGCATGGTGGCCAACTGGTTAATGCACTTGGTTTCAGTGCAGTTCAAACCCCACCCCTGCCACACTATGTGGAGTTGCGTCAGGAAGGGCATCCGGCATAAAACTTTTGCCAAAATGAACATGCAGATCCACTTTGGATCTGCATGTTAATTTTGAAAAACAAGGGAACAGCTGAAATGTCTTTCTTACCTACTGGACAAAATTGCAACCTTTTGCTTTTTAAAGAGAAAAGTAAGGTGAGATCTTTCTGATTGCTTGTTCATTTTTCAGCATTCAGATATATGGGTCTCTGATGCAAATAATATCCTTTTCATCATCATCCCATTTGAATTCCAGAACAGGAACATAATGTATGCCAGTTTTTTGACATGATATTTCACAACTTTGTGTCAAATTTGACTGACAGTCCAGCAGACAGAACAATGAAGGAGACACGAAACAGGCAGAAAAATAAGAAAGAGGAGGGCGACAAACAGGACAAGGATGTACAAGAGACATAATGATAAAAAGAAAAACAGAGGGAAGGAAAGAAGTGAGACGAGTCCTGCAGGCTGGTCTTTGATATGATCTGTTCACTACGAGCTGTCGGCGCCTTCACTCATTTGAAGTCACAGCGTTTAAGTGTTTAAAGCTGACATGAAAGGCGACTCGTCTCTGCTGTTTTAAAGGCTGCTTGCTTCATGGTTTTTGCACACTTCAGGGCTCACATCTTTATTTGTTGCTGGTTGTCTGTTCTTTCTCACTGATCATTTAGTGGTGTGTGTGTGTGTTCTGGTAGAGTGCCTTCATCATTTGGTTGACTGCTCCCTGTTTGTCTGTGTCGTGTCTACGTCTGCCACAGGGATCGTTTTCAGCACCATTTGTCTGTTTATTTAAATGCTGGTTTGTTTATTTGTCTGTTATCAAAAGTAAAAGTTTTCACCCAATCAGCAACATGTAGGCGTCCTGTAGTTGTATAAGTCACCAAAAAGTAATGGCAGATCTATAGTCTGTGTTCCTCTGTTTAATAATAATAATAATAATAATAATAGCAATCGGAGATTTCTGATGTCTGCCTCCAGAGGGTCACCTCCAAAATTCAGTGGAGTCTTCTATGGTCTAATATCTGTGGTGCAAATTTGGTGAAAATCCATTAAATAGTTTTGATGTAATCCTTCAAAGCCTATATAAAGATCCAGAATCCGGATCTAGATCTGGATCACCTCCAAAATTGAATGGGTTCTTCCATGGTCCAATATCTATCTGTGGTAAAAAATTTTGTCAAAATCCATGCAGTAGTTTGGATGTAATGCTGCTAACAGACAGACAAATGGATAAATAAATGCTGATGATTTTATTACATCATTGGCAGCCATAATAATAATAATAATAATATAATAATAATAATAATAATGATAATAAGGTATCAGAGGGCTGATGCATACCCTGTGCAGTCTACACACCACAATATAAATGTACCATATATCTGGTACAGTGTCTTTGACTATGTGTGCCAGTGTGACGGAGGCCAGCAGCAGTCACTGTGCAGTACTAGTCAATGTGCCTCACTCCCCCTGCAGCTAAAGGATACTCTGGCCACTCATGTCAGAGCTCAGCTTTAAGCCAACTGGACAGAGTGTCTGCCTCCCACGCCGGAGATTATGAGCTCCTGACCTAAGGGAAGCAAGTGGGAGGAGTCAAGAAACAGAGAGCAAGCCGCTACACCTTCAGCATTCTAACTTCTATGTGACTTGGTGATATATGATTTAGA
Source organism: Thalassophryne amazonica (assembly GCF_902500255.1). Lineage (NCBI taxonomy): Eukaryota > Metazoa > Chordata > Actinopteri > Batrachoidiformes > Batrachoididae > Thalassophryne > Thalassophryne amazonica. The sequence continues at coordinate 23,281,444 of NC_047110.1, read as the reverse complement.
TCAGCCATCTAGGCTATTTGGATGAGCTATACAAAATAGACCGTGCTTGACCTTGACCTTTGAAGAAATGACTCAAAATCGAATCACCTACAGATATCTTTCCAAGTAATATAGTCCAACAGGTTTATCCGTCGAGGCTTCATTGTTGAGCTACATAAAAAAAGTGCTGTTTTGGGTCATTTTCCTTGACCTTTGACATTTGACCACACTATTGTAAAATGTAATCACTTCTGGAGATCTATCCAAGTAATAGCCTCACCAAGTTTGAAGGACACTCGTCCAGTCATTTTTGCATTATCTTGTCCACAGCCACTCACACTCGTGCACGCGCACACACACCAGTGGAACCAATACCAGGTTATTACTGCTTCCCCAATGTGTGGGGGGAAAAAAATCCAAAAAAATAATAATATTAATAAGCGCTGTGATAGACTGGCATCCTGTCCACGGTGTACCTCACCTCACACCCTGTGACTGCTGGGATAGGCTCCAGCCCCTGTGACCCTTAATTGGAGTAAGTGGGTATAGAAAATCGATTAATGGACAGTAATAACAGTAATCATAATAATAATGATAATAATGATAATAATAATGGCCACATCAAATTATCATGATTATGAAGACGCTTGTAGCTGATACTTTGAGAATGGTGAGTGTTTTAGAGATGAAAGACCAGTACAATCTACTTGCTTCCAGAACCTGACTTGTGGAGATCCATTTTTTTCTGTAAGCCTTGGCTTAAATTTTTAGATTATTTTGTGCTCTTTAACAAAATGGTACTGATTCTAAAGATAGGCCCTTAAATACAGCCAAAAATATCCCAGTTAACCCAAATGTTACCAATTGGTTATACAGAATCTTTTAAACTGTTGTGTGGGCCGCTGAAGAGGAGGTACTGCTGGCCCACCACCACCAGATGGCGCCCTGCTTGGAGTGCGGGCTTCAAGCACGAGAGGGCGCCGGAGCCACTGGGGGTGACAGCTGTCACTCATCTTCAGCACCAGCTATCACTCATTCATCTCATCACCATCACCATAAAGGCCGGACTGCAACTCCACCTCCTCGCCGAGAAATCAGCTACCATTCAGGTAATATTCTGTGCTGTACTTAACACTGACTAATAGTCTGAACTTCTTTGCAGCCGTTTTCCTGTGGGTGTTGCCTTATCTGTGGGATTGGCGTTTGGTGTGATCAGCGACGGCTTCGCTTCACACCCCAACCAGATAAGTGGTTAGACAGGAGCTGCACGAATGTGTGATTGGAGGTGGAGGTTTTCCCTCCTAACTGTATACAGACTGTGGGATTACTGAGTGTGCGAACTCACACTCATCAGGACTGTCTTTGTTCTCTGCCAGCAGTACCGGGTCTGACTGCTGAAGACAGCGGCCACCTGGGGCGCAGGGCTTGGTGGCTCCGGTGTTCTTCAGCTCCGTTGGTGGTGGAAGCTGTGTGGGATCCGGCTCTTCTCTCGCCAGGCGTCTTCTATCGTCGAGCCTGCCCACACGTCACCTGGTGTATAATTGACAGTCCACCATATTGTTATTGTCTGTATGTCGTTGTGCGATTCACAACATTAAATTGTTACTTTTGGCTTATCCATTGTCCGTTCATTAACGCCCCCTGTTGTGGGTCTGTGTCACGACACTTTCACAACATAAACTTCATCACACAAATTTCTGGATTTGGATCTTTTATTGTGTCTAAAAAGTCTGTCAACATAGTTTTTGTAAACCTTCGACCTCCTGAAACTTTGACAAGGAATTAAGCCTGATATAAATCAGTCTCAACTATTATTTTAAATAAAATAATATAGAAATGGAGCAGACATTATAATTCGGTGGAGTTGGGGAAAAAACATTTTTAACAGTTTTTTAAAAGTGTGTTTGTTCTCACCTGTGTGCTATCAGTGAAAAATGGTGTGTCAATTTCAGCTTTATCTGAGTGACAGGTGCATGTCTCACTCTCTTCTTGCCTCAGGTCCAGGGTCACATGCCTTCACTTATGATCCCAGTCTTTCCTCCTGACCAGCGGTCCCTGGCTGCCGCTGCCGCTGCACAACAAGGTTTCCTGTTCCCACCAGGCATGTCCTACAAGCCAGGTATACACACACACACACACACACATGCACACACACATCATCATCATCATCAATTCCTGTAAGGTCTCCCTCACTGACATCATCAAGTGTCAGGAAGTCGGGCTCAGCTATTGACACTTGTATTCACAGGTCAGGTCGTATTCACAGGTTAAGGTGCCTTGACACTTGCATGCATTTTGGCTCCACACTCCTGCACAATTCGTCATGACAGTGCCACCAGCTGTGTTCCCAGCTGGATGCTGGGCTTTGTGCCGCTGGATGCTGCGTATATGAAATAATTATTTCCCATCGGATTAATCATTTTCTCTAAGATTTTGGCTGATGAATACACATCTGATCACTTCCAGAATCACAGAGGACCATCACAGCTGCAGCTTCTCTCTCTCTCTCTCTCTCTCTCTCTCTCTCTCTCTCTCTCTCTCACTCTCTCTCTCTCGTGCGCTTCATGAGGCAGAGAACACATTTGGAATAGAAGGTAAGAAGAAGGTAATTATTATCTAGAAGGTAATTATTTGTAATGTTTATATTATAATAGCTTGGTAAAACAGTTGCATGTTCATTCCTTCTTATGAGCAGCTGTAAATGTATGTTTATGACAGATTTAACATCTCGTTATAATCGTTCAGATGAGCCGTGCTGTGATGCAGTGCGTTGATGCAAACACTCGCACTCACACTCTGTTTCTTAACTGTTTGTGCAGTGTTCACATGAAGTTCGCATAATTAATGTGCGACAGAGATTTTGAACATTTCAAAACTTTCTTTGCGCACTTGAATGAAGCTGCGTACAGTTTAAAACGGTTTATAATCAGTTTACAGCAAGTTTACTCTCCTGCATGGCAGATTGCGTATCAGTGCGCAGATGAAATTTGTGCAAGTGTCGAGTCACCTTTATTTCCCCAGCCAAGGCTGTTACCCATTTACAGCTGGGTCAACTGGGACAAAGCAGAGGAAACGTTTGTTTGAATACACAGACAGGTAGCTTGACTGGGAATCAAACCCGGGTCTACATATTGGTAATCCAACTTGTATCCTAATTCACAAACAAGAAGTCACGCTATACTTTCTGGTAGTTTTCCCAGTGTTGTTATTGGCAGATTAAAGTTCCATAAGTTAATCTAAGGATATGGGAGGATGTTTAAGCCCGAGTTGTTCAGAATATGTTTTGGAATCCATGTTACCCTGAACCTACTAACCCTACGGGCCCCTTCACACATAGTATGAATGTGATCGAATTGCACATGAAGTGCACATGAAGCAGGAATAGCATGCAATACATGTAAAATCGTAGTTGCCTCCAACGCCTCGTACACCTGTTGCTACAACTATTTGCTTGAACCCATTTGATCCCTCTCGCAGAAGGTGTCGGCCAAATTCTAGGTGACACGCATGCACATCTAACATTCACGCTATTAGCATGAAAACAGTCAGCAGATGATCACTTTCGAGCTGGATGTGCCCCCACAAGTGTGGCTTTGCAAACAGCAACACACATGTGGTCTGCATGTGTATCGCACCTATTTGTTTCATCACCCCCCCTGCTCCTGCAACACATGTGGTGTACTGGGGTGAGCACACTTGCATAAAATGCAGATATTTATGCTGCACAGACATGATCACATGGGGGCCGGACAGGCAGGTCAGAGCACACACAGCACAGCGAGGTGTCTGTCAGCTGCTCACCAGAGACTCACTGACAGCTTGCATAACACAGACACAATGACATGTTGGTGTGTTCGCTGAACTGACAGAGGGTGTGGCCACCCACAGGAGCAGCTGTGGAGATCTGTGGTTCTGGACATCACGACTGGGGAACACGCACTGTGTTTGGACGGACATGAACTGTGACGCGCGTGTCTGCTTGCTGTCCTCATGCGGACATACATAAAAACATGTGTCAATGTTGCAGTGGGCGCAGTGAGTGCGCGTCGCGCACATGGACAGGCTACCCCAGGTGAAACGGACCATCACTTCATAACACACATGAATGTGAATGAATGTGAATGTGAACGTGAATGTCACGTCACCCACATGAGCTCTGTTCCACATGACATAGTGTCTGTCCTGTGGTGCGCCGTCCACAAGACACACGTGCTGGGCTGGACATGTGGGCGGGGCCGACTGGACACACCGCCAGTAGATGTGGACATGATAAGAGCATCCTGCTTCATCATTCATGTCATTTCATGACTGTACGTCTGTGACCATGGGTCATCCACAGAGGAACAGACGGTTCATACCTGTATTGCTTGATTGATGAGAGATTCAGTAAAATGTGTTTTTTTATATGGTGTGTGGTTTTATTTTTTTTAAATATGTCCATGTCCTTCTTGATATCAGGAATTTCCTGCACCTTTTGCAGCACAGTGATGGTAGCTCAGTGGTAAAGTTTCTGGCTGGTAGTCAGAGCTTTGGAAATTGCAGGTTCGAATCCCGTGGGTGGCATGTATTTTATATATATACTTTTTTTCATAGCAGTGAGCAGCTGCGCAATATGGTTACACATTGCGCAGCTGCTCGCACTGTGTTCCCGTGTGTACGAAACCATTGCATCGCGTCAGCTCAATGTTTTCGTGTTTGGTCATATGAACTGTTACGCCGTAATTCACCGATTTGTACTTATTTGTACTATGTGTGAAGGGGCCTAAACCTTGTTGCAACAACCAAAAATTTACAGTAATGTCTTGGCTGACCTGTTTGTTTTACTCAAACAGGAGGTCAGTCCCCACAATGTAACTAGTAAGACTTTTGACACTGTGATGAATATTGTTACTGGTTAACATATATTCAACATAGTCAAAGGTTAAAGAAATATGTGTTTATTCTGGATAAGCTTTAGTGCCCTTTGACTAACTCTGGAGAAGAAACAGGAGGTCTCACTCTTTCTCTTATGTGTGTCTGTCTTGCTCACAGCCACACGTGTGTAAACACAGCCATCCCTGTCTATGTTAATGAGGTGTGTCAGGTGAGGAATGTTCTGCAAATGACCGGAGAATTTTACAGACCGTCTCGTTCACGTCAGGAACAATACCTTGGACACAGAGACGACTGGAATGTCTCTTTTTCAGTGTGCTGAAAGCATGCCAGTCCAACAACACATCTGCAACATGGAATTTCACACTTTCACACATGCATTCAGTACACACACTCTCCTGTTACACTCTTATGTCCAGCAGTAGCAACATAACAGTGTTTGGGCCCAAAAGACACAATATAATTCTGGGCCCACCAGCAAAAACCAACCCAGCCCTTCATGACTAATTAAACTACCAATGCATAACTAACCCAGAACCATTTAAAACTTTTCATATAGCCATGAAATCAACATATTTTCAGGTGCATTTAAATTAGTGGTTTATATTTTAAACACCGCATTGATGAAGTGACATAGATTGTGTGTTGTTGTTGGATCATTACCTCTGCTGGTAGATGAAGTCTGAAACCAGTGTTGCTATATTACCATGATGTTCTGATTTATTGCCTGAGGTACTTTTACTTTAAAGTCCTCATGAACCTGTTTAGATGATAGTTGACGAAGAAGTAAAAAAAAATCTGACTGGTCTATTTCATTGGATGGTAGAGACAATCATGATGTGCCCTTCAGCTATTGTCATCCTCTGATAATATATTTGGTGCCATTCATAAAAAAATAACTGTTGTCAGAAAGATCAAACAAAACCTCCTCTGGAAAAAAAGTGCAACATTTTTATTGTATTTATAATACATTTATAAATGTACTGAAAGCTGTAAATATTTTTCTGTACGTCTTATATAGGCCTTGGAGAGCAGGTAACTCAGTGGTGGAAGTGGAAGATGCTGGTGATCCAATCAGTAGACATGGGTTTGAATCCTGCTCAAGATACCTATCCATGTCCTTGGACAAGACAGTTAATCTGCATTGTCTCAGTCCACCCAGCTGTAAATCGGTACCAGTCTTGGATAAGTAACCTTCGTTATTTATGACATATCTGGGTGGGAGGTTGTGGAGTCTCATCTGCTTCACGCTACAGAATCCGGAGATAAGCACCAGTACCAATGGACTGCAGGGCCCATATAGGACTTGCATCTGAGTAGGTCCTGAAGCCTGTTGAATTCCACAGTGTAAATGGATGAGAGTCTATGACTCACCCTGGATAGGAAACCAGTCCATCATAGGTTACTCAGCCATATACAGTGGTGGGTACAGATAACCAAAAAATTAACTTTGATAACAGATAATCAGATAACTGAAAGTTATGAGATAAAGATAAAACAATAAACCACCCAAAAATGTATCGGACGTTACAGATAACCGATAACAGATAAATTCCAATATTATCTCTGGCACATTTACAACTACTAGTAAACAAATTTAATAGCTTCTAATAATATTAAAAATACAACAGACCCAAACAATAAGACTACACTTTTTCTTTCAACAGTCTGCCCTGCTGGAAGCTCTTGTTTACCTACAGTGCTCCAAGCACAGAGGCACCCCCGAGACCCAAACAATGAGACCCACACTTTTTTCTTTTAGGCATCCGGCCTCTGCTGGAACCTCTTGTTTCTTACAGCCCTCCCAACACAGAGGCACCCTGAGAACAGCCATAAAACCAGCTCTCTATCAATGACAAAGTTACGGTCATGCGGAGGGTCTTGAAAATAAAGTCATATTGAGTTATGGTGTTGATTTATAATAACATTGATACCAATAGAATAACTCCATTAATGTCAGTTTCTGTCATTTGTACAAAGTTAAAATATACATATATCTTTTAATGTTGAATAATGCACTAATTCTGACATTTTGTAACAGAGACAGATCGCAAAGGATTCTGGGTAAACGTGCCTCTGCTAAACACTGATTGGTTCAGTCATTCATTATGTAAACCACACGTTAATGTGACGTCTCTCGTGTGTTGGTGTTTAAATGTGCTTTTGTAAAATATTCCATTTTTTATTTGTAAAAACAGGCATTTTTACGGAGCCCTAGAAGTGTCATCGCAAAGTTTTTTGCATGTGGAGAGAATGTGCGCATGTTTGCGCACATTCTCTCCACATTCTCTCTTTACAGCATTCATTTGATGTTGTAAAATGTGCTTTACAGTGTGCGAGATGATTTTTCATGCAGGAATTTTTTGGACCAAGTTTCAGGTTAATCGTGCGTCCTGTATCGTGTAGTGTTCATGGAGTATCAAGCTGCGGTCAACAATCTGACGATCACCTCCTGAGCGCCCATCATATGGTCGAATGAGAATCAAACCTGTCTGTATATATTATTGTGGTCGGCCGTCGTGAGGTTATCCTGCTGCTGAAAGCTACAAGCAGCATCCAACCGTTCGCACTGTGCCGTGCAAACACTGCAGAGCTGTCTTGTAATAATGTTATTATTATCATTATTATTATTATCATTATTATTATTTTGCAGTTGTTTATTTTTAAACTTCATTTGTAAAAAAAAAAAGCCATTTGCAAAGCAAAAAAATTTGATTTGACAATCATCTGACATAACCGGGGTCAAATAAATAGAACACTGCCATCTAACTGGTTCCCAGACACTTGCCATGAACACTACTGGCCAGTAGATGCTAGATGGCAGTAGAGGCTTTCAAAACAAATTCTAGATATCCCTGTCTGCTCACACTTAAAATGCGTGGAATTTAACAAACGCAATTAAAAAAATCAGTGTCTATAAACGCAGAAGAAATATTCAAGAGAGTTTTAGGCACTAGAGTTTAATGCTGTTGTCGTGGAGCCTGAACAGAGTGTCTGAAATGCATTTGTCCTGTCGTGATGTACTGAGATTACATCATCCTACCCAAATGCACTGCGGGGCAGAGCATGTGCTCACAAAACCTTAAAAATTAGCACATTACTTTAAAACTAAACATATATCTAATATTTTTACTTTATGAAACTTCAGACATGACAGTAATTTTAAATAACTTGTCCAAAATTAGTTTGGTTAAAATTTGAACCATAAGTTAAAAATGTATGCCTCTGGATGATTCTTAGGTCATATTGCCAGCATATCAGTATGGTATTAAAATAAATGTTTTGTTTTGTTTTCCTTTTAGGGCTGTTTTTCTTTTGTTTACAGAGGATTGAGATGCTTTTTAATACAAGCAGTTTTCTTCTGTCTGTAAAGTTTATAACTATGTGTCTGTTACAAAACTTTTAACAGATGGGTGCTGAAACTAATTTTAAAAATGCTTGTTGCTGTTCAGTTTGTTTATCGGTTTAAAGTTATCGGACAAAATTAATCGGAAGATAAATGATCCGATAATGTTTTTTAAAGTTATCTAAAAGATAATCTGATACTGAAAACATTATCTTCGATAATTATCTGTCATTTGATTATCGGAAGTGTGCCCACCACTGGCCATATACAGCTGGATGGATGGGAAGAAATGGAAAATGTGCACCACTTTGGGTCCTGAGGACCAGGATTGGGAAATACTGTCCACAAATGGTCACACCACCATGCTTGACAACACATTCACACTTTACATGCACACAGATCTTCATGCAGACACCTTTCCATTCTTTTCCCTCTGCTTCCTTCACACATTCCTTTCTTCTGTGCATTCCTCCAGGTGTTGGCCTGACACTATGCAGTGCTGACCCTTCATTCTTCAGACACAGTAATCCGACTGCATAAGCACAGGCTACCCTCCCACCAGACTTTAAAAAGCCTTTATTGTTCATTCCCCTTTGACTTTGTTCTGCTCTAAACATAAACTCTGACATGGAAATCATTTTAGACCTAAACAGTAGGGGTTACACACGGCACTTGGTGAACTTGTGAGTGCATCCCAGTGAGGCAGTGCTGGGCCTGACCCCTGCTCACATGTGCTTCTACGATAAACACAGCCTTTAACTAAAACACATGTGCACTTTAAAAGCACAAGCATTAAGCAAGAGTGTGCACGAGATGCACAGAGGACAGCTGAAGGTAAAAAAGCAGGTTAGTTCTTGTGCCATAATGTGTCTCGACTTTGTGTTTTGTTTTGCATTCAACAGGTGAGAATTACCCATCAGTTCATTCCTTCGACATGGCAGCTGCTGCGGTGTCTGGGCAGGGCCACATATGACAGACAAACACATTCATACAACCACCACCTACAGTTACGTTAAATTCACCAAACCAACATGTCTTTGGAAGCTGGAGCACCCGGACAGAACCCACGCAAAAACATGGCAAGGACGTAAACTCTACAGTGAAAGTCCCATGTGGGAATTGATCCCATTACCTTCTTCCTGTGAGTCAACAGCACTATCCACTAAGACACTGTGGTGTCTTACAGTGTTGTATAAAGTAAAAAATAACTTTGGTAGAAGTTCAAGTCACTGATTGAAATGCTACTCAAGTAAAAGTAAAAGTATCTAGTATTTATTGTACTTAAGTATGACAAGTAATGTACAACTAAATGTACTCAAGTATTGAAAGTAAAAGTACAAGTAAAGGTTAATAATCAAAAACGGACTGATTTTTTTTTTTATAAAAGTTTATCTAGGCTTGTAAATGACTGGTAGTATTAGTCAAAATACTGAAAATTGTGCACATCACACAAAACACTTCAGAAACAAGGTTTCAAAACCTACACGAGAGTAGGCTACTCACTAGGTGTTCACAGAAAACAGTTATTTATTTCTATATGTATTTTTTTATTTTCATTGTTACATGGTTTTATCTTTACTGTTGTGTTTTGTTTCATTAGGTTCGTCTCTTTCTCTAAAATTGTATTGTAACATTATTAGTCTATTATTATTGACTATTATTGTCTATTATGTAGACTATTATTGTTGTTGCTATAATATATGAATAAAAATAAATTTAAAAAGTTACAATTTGACTCTTTTACGACAACGAATGCTGAGCCATTAATTATACAGAAAACAGTACAAACGTACTGATGAGAACAGCTTAATGCTAACTTTAACATTGAAAACGCCATAGACATGCTAACGCGTTAGCATCGGTCCCGTTTTTAAGTTATAAAATATATCTATTAACTGTTTCAGAAGACCATAACAGGTCGGTTTAACATAAAAATATTAAATATTACTCACAGACATATGCTCTTCAGGGTTTTAGCAGGAAAAATTAGGATAAAGCAAAATAAAATCCATGAATCGTAGATTGAAGCACTGCTTCGACCTGCGAATCACTGCTTCGATTGGTTCAAGGTTCAAAGCAAAGCCGCGGTGCAGAAAAGTTGATTACAGAACCGCTGCAGGTCTGTAATCAATGTAGAGAAATGATAATTTTCCTGACAAACACCCCACAAATGCGCAACTGCAAAAAAGCCTACCGGACATGCCTCATGACCGGCCTGACTTCGTTGCAGTCACTAGTAATCAGTGGTGTCTCTGAGTGAAAACACAACTTTTTTTCGTGTGTGTGTGTGTTTTTTTTTTTTGTAACGAGTAACAGCATGGCGCACAGAAAATGTATTGGAGTAGAAGTATGCAATTAAGGTTGGAATTGTAGTGAAGTAAAAGCGAAAGTAAGCTGAATTTTAAAAACTCAAGTAAAGTACAAAGTCTCCCAAAACGTACTTAAGTACAGTAGTGAAGTATTTTTACTTCGTTACTATACAACACTGGTGTCTTAATACATAAAATTTTAAAATACAATAAAGGATTTTGACCAAACGATGTTTCCGATATAGGAGGAATTCCAAATAAGTCTACAAGGTCTGTGAGAAAAGTATCGGACCTTTTTATTTTTTTCAAAAACCATATGGATTTGAATCACGTGTGATTGCATCAGCCAAGCTTGAACCTTCGTGCGCATGCGTGAGTTTTTTCACGTCTGTCGGTTGCGTCATTCGCCTGTGGGCAATCTTTGTGTGAGCACTGGTCCACCCCTCTCGTCGTTTTGTTGCATTAAAATTTTTTCAGAAACTCTGCCAGACAACCAGCTGGAAACCATTTCGAAGATTCGGTTGGCTTTCGGTGAAAATTTTATGGGCTTCAGAGAGATTAAGGATTGTTACTGCCGCTTTAAGGATGGCCCACAGCGCCGGAGGGTGCGCCGCGCTCCGAGCGGCCATCGACAGGCTGAAAGGAGCTGATCACTTCCAAATTTAAGGCTCTGTTGATGCAGGACGTCGTGTAACTAGCAGAGAAGCTTCATAAGAGGTCTGGATCAGCACTTTATCGGCACATTCCACTGTTAAAGGAGATTTTGTAATGAAAGACGTGCGGACGGATTCGCGCGTCAGGACGCAGCCGCCCATGGCGCGGCGGGACAAAAAACACCTACGTGTTGGAAACCATTCGTAAGATTCAGGCGGCTTTCGATCGCTTTTTCAGTCGAGTGAGTATCAGAGAAATTAACAGCTGTGGGCATGTTCCAACTTGTCGTGTAAGGCTTCCAACACGGAGGTGTTGTTTGTCAAGCGCCATGAGCGGCTGCGTCCCGACGCGCAAATCCGTCTGCACGTCTTTCATTACAAAATCTCCTTTAACAGTGGAATGTGCCGATAAAGTGCTGATCCCGACTCTTATGAAACTTCTCTGCTAGTTACACGACGTCCTGCATCAATAGAGCCTTAAATTTGGAAGGTGATCTGCTCGTTCAGCCTGTCGATGGCCGCTCGGAGCGCGGCGCGCCCTCCGGCGCGCCCTCCGGCGCTGTGGGCCGTCCTTAAAGCGGCAGTACACAATCCTTAATCTCTCTGAAGCCCATAAAATTTTCACCGAAAGCCATCTGAATCTTCGAAATGGTTTCCAGCTGGTTGTCTGGCAGAGTTTCTGAAAAAATTTTAATGCAACAAAACAGCAGTCCTTCAGACATTCTTCTGACAATGAAAAAACGACGAGAGGGGTGGACCAGTGCTCACACAAAAGCCTGCCCACAGGCGAATGACGCAACCGACAGGCTGTGAAAAAACTCACACATGTGCACGAAGGTTCAAGCTTGCTGATGCAATCACACTGATTCAAATCCATATGGTTTTTGAAAAAAATACTTTTCTCACAGACCTCATATAACAGCAACTCAAAATAGTTTTGTTTTTTTCAGTGATAGAGAATCCATAGTTGTCCAGTCCCATACTTTTGGTTTCCTATACACTGCGTTTACCAATGATAAAATGAGTAACTCATTTGTTCTTCTGAATCTGATAAGTTGACAGAAGAAGGGGACACACCACACTTCAGTTTCCAAAACAATTTAAGAGCATGACTCAGTTTGGTTGATATTTCTCTGATAACATGGAGCTAAAAATCTTTAGTCTTCAAGATGTTTCCGTTGGCAGCGTGATGGCCAAATGCTTAGTGTGGTCATGTGGATTTGCGGTCAGGAAGGCATCTGGTGTGTAAAAGTTGTGCCAAATCACTACCTCTAGGGAGAAACTGAAAGCTCTTACTTCAAGATGTGTCATTTCTCACCAAAACATATCGGCGTCTTCTTGCCAGATGATTGAGAATCTCAGAACCTAGAAGTGTGTTTTGTTTTGTTTGATTATCTAAGATTACATTGTTTTTCTGTGTCACTGTGACTGCATGCAGATTTACATATATTTATATTCAGCCTGTGTGCCGTTTCACCTTGTCTGCAGAGTAAATTTACTGGTGTTAAATTAACACTGCAGTGAGTGCATACTGTCATCGTGGAGGCAAACGCATTCCATCACCTCTGTTGGAGCGATAAATAAAAATGATCATCATCAATAGAGTACACGACAGTGTGATAGATGTGCAACCACACACACACACAAACATGTTTTCACAGAGCACAACTATGTGCGCACAGTGGCGGTGGGCCCTTTGTGCGCTGCAGGCAGTGCGGGCCCTGCCCAGCCTGGTGGCTGACAGGCATGTGTCTTTGTTAAGTCAGTAACTATAATGGCGCTCATATGTGGCCCATTTCCTCGGGCCCACAAAGGCACAGGCCCCAACCACACCGCCCGGGCTCTAGCTAACGGGCTAATTAATGACTGCAAAGCCGCACTCCCTCCTCCCTCTCTCTGTTCTTCATTTATAACTCTTCTGTCTGTCCTCTTCTTCTCTCTGAGTTTGTGTCCCATGACTGTTGTTTCCTTATTCTTTTTACTTTGATTTCATTGTGTGTTTTTTTTTTTACATTCCAAAAATGCAGGATGCTGCCGCCTGTTATCTCAGTATTAGCTCTACGGTTAATTAAAGCCTAAACATTATTATCTGGAGTAATGCCGCTGTTGGTAATAGCCAAGGATGAATAACTTGTGATCAGTTCAGTCAAAGCTGGACTCTATTTTGTCCTGTTGATGCGAAAGTGAGGAGAGAGAAGAATCTGACAAGCACAGTTAAATAATACACACACACACATACATGCACCAGAGCTAATGGAGCAGGCAAAGGGCCGTGACATAGCCTGGGAGTTACTACATCAGCACATATAGCTTCAGACACAATGACTTGGAAAGTCATGAATGTGGATTGGACCCACCAGCTACGGAGAATGACTAACTCCTGACTTTAAAACGGCCCTGTGTCCAGTCTATTAACCTTTGGGTTCGTTTAGTGTCAATAAAATGTCATTCTGAAGCAAACCAGTTGGCTTAGCAAATAGGGGAAGGCGATATACTGAATAGCTGTGATTGTGTGTGTTCACAGGGCCGTACCTCAGCACCTCACCTGATCTGGGCCCTGAGTGCGGCTGACGTTGAACATTATTATCACTTTACCAAGGCGTTGCTAGGCTGGTAGTGTAGATTACGACGATGCTAACTGGCTATACTCGCCCGCTGTGCGTAAACAAATGACGTCATAGCGCGCAGCCCAAGACACTGTCCACAGAGGAAAAGATAAAAAGGCAAGAAGTGTGTGTTGGTCACAATATGGATATTCGGATGATTTTCTCATGGATAGTACGACAATGAACAGCAGCCAAAGCAGCCAGCTTGATGAGGACGCACTGCCGAATTTGGAGAGCAGCGCGCCAGCCAACACTACAAAAGTTATGTTATATTAGTTACAAAAGTTACTTTTTATGTACGCGTTACGGGTTGTGTATCTCAGTAAGTGATAATAATGCAATAACATGCTTTTGGTCGTGTGGTATGCCGTTGCCCGCAATGACGATAGTCAATCTTGTTTAACTCGGGCGAATATCTGTCATTTTGGGCGGCTGGGCATGAACATTGGGCCTCTGAAAATGGCATACCGCCCTCCAAAAGCATGTGATTGTATTATTATATTGTTTCATACTGTATACAGACGTACTGTGAAGTGCTGTTCACAGACTCTGACTTCTTCCCAGTGATTTCAGGTGTTATTCAGAGATCTGTTCTGGTTCCTGCTCTGCTCTTGGGTTTGTTTGGTGGATTGCCTGTATTTGTCATTGAGGAAATGTTTACTGATATTGACTTTACAGATGATGCTGTGATCTTTATTAGTCCATGGGCTACTAGGAATCCAGATGCCCCCCACCAGCCCCACCCTACAGCTTGACTCCTTTGCTACGATGTTATGTATATAGGCCTACTGCACCAGAAAAATGGTGTTATCATCAAATAAAGTGGTACAAAATATGCAGCCACCAAGATGTCCATAACGAGGACTTACTATGTTTCTGACAGGTTATTTTTATTTTATTTTTATTCATTTACTCATTTGGGAGGTTGTGTGATGTATTCTCTGGTGTGATTCATAAACAGAAAAATCATGCATTCACTACTGCTACTACTACTAACAATTTATATTGGGCTTTCCCAAAAATTAAATGCATGAAGAAAGACATTCCATTAATAAAATTAGACTACAATGCACAAAAATTCCAAATTAAAAGAGTTGATTGAAAAAAAAAAAAAAAAAAAACACAACAAATTAAAAAAAACCTTCAAATGGACTTTTATGTTTATACCGGTGTTTTCAATTTATCTAATCTGTATCAATAACATCCAGTATGTTGTCCATTGCATATTTATTTGTCCAGCATGCTTATTTTTGGAGTCCTTCTGGCACACACCACTGCACCAGATAACATCCATTATGTTACCCATGTAACAGCACATGCTGTGGTGTGCACATGTGCTTCCCTGAGCTCCTGTCCATAGATAAACTTGCCCCCAAGGAAAAGCTGTATTGAAAAGTGAGTTCCCACATACAGAGAAAGGTGTGACTTATACTCTGCAAGAATGGAATTGATAACTCTTCTAAAAAATGGAAAATACAGTATACATTCTGTGGCTGTGATTGGGAGAAACTGTGTATAGTAGTAGGCATGTGAAATATGTGAGCCTAGATTTGAGCTGCTTGCTTGTTTTAAAGTCTTTTCCACTCCACCATGAAGCTGGTTAAATGTGATGCAACAGACAAAAGTTGCACCTTGCACAGTTTTTCAAATCACGGCCAGAGAGGCTACAACGTTTGGCTTCCCTCACTTGTGTCCTTGTTATGCGGTTACTCATTTTTTGAGAACTGCCCGCTTCAGACAGATTTGCCATACAGTATCATGCTGTCTGTATTTGTAATAATTGATCTTCATGTATTCATCCCCTGACTTTTCTGCAGAAAACTGGCTGTAAAAGTGACAGTTTGTGTTTAAAATAATTCTTATATTTAGTTTTTCCATTTCCATATGGGCTCTGAGATCAGAAAGACTGAATGTACAAATGGTCATATTCCTGAATGGTTCATGTGATATTTTGTGTTGAAGCCCTTGAATTAAAGGTGAAAGTCTAGATGATGTAAAAGCACATATTCTTTTATTTGAACTTGACTGTAGAAAAGAAATAGAACAGTGGTAAGAGCCACACGACAGTCTGGCTGATTAGCAATTAGAATAGTTAATAAGACTTAATAAGTGTTGAATGTTGAGTTTTTGTATTTTTTGTAATTGTCAATCAGCTTATCATTATTTAAATATTTACCTACTTGAAAAAATTAGATAGAGACACTCATTTATTTACATGTGACCAATGTGCATATCTGCGAATACATTTCTCTTTCTGTTCATACCTTCCATAGAAGCCCCCCCCCCGCTCCAGGCCTGGACACCGTTACACCCTAAACACAGTGTCTGTGCTACAAAGAGGACCATTAATAGCAAGCGCGTTTGTGCGCGTGTACTCGTGTTATTTGTGCTGAGGTGTGTATGTCAGTGTGTCCTGGTGGGCAGTTAGAGGAAGGGGCCTCGTGTTTTCTTAAACTCGTGTTTTCTTAAAGAGAGCAGGGCCCCACAGTACCACCTTCACCAGCTCATTCATCCAGCGACACCCCCCCCCCCCCCCTCAGTAAAAAGAGAGCTTTGTGTGTTTGTGCTCGTGACGCAGCCCCAGTCAGGTCCCAGTGTTCCCAAGGAATACAATGAATGGGAGCATTTGTCCCACTCTATAACAACCCCCCCCCCCACCCCACTTCCCCACCTCCAACTTCTCTCTTCTTCTTTTTTAAACATTGGGACACACATACTTTTTTTTGTTAGTTATTCTTACTGTCTTTGTGTCACAAGATGTTGGACAGCTCCTACACACAGACAAATGATCCAACGTCCTGTGCCGCCAAGAAATAAACACCGGCTAAATGTCTGCAGAAACACAGTGTGAGATTCTGCCGTGCACCTTTTACATTATGTTTCCATAGTGTCATTGCACCTAGACAACTCGTTGTGACTTCTGTCAGTGCACACAGGAGGAGAGCTTGGAGCGATGATACATGGAAGAACGCAGTTAAGAGTCTGCAGATGGACGCTGTGCTGGAGGGTGCTGGCAGTGACCACGCTGAGGTGTTTGCAGCAGCTTGAGCAGCACGAACCAGGGTCCGGTTTCATAAAGTGGTCGAATCTTGTTTAGTCGACTAAACTCACTTAGTCGACTAATGTTTTGATGTTAGTCTTGCTTTAGCCAAAAAAGTTTATATGCTTGATACAGAGGAGGCTAATCTTATTTTAGTTGACAAAACTTCAGTGTCTTACTGCGACTGTCTTTGGTAGCTAGGGCAATGTTGTCCCTTTCAAACAGTCAAGCGCACCCCTACGTCACTCATATTCCTCCAAAAGGAGAGCTTCCTCCGCTTTGGAGAACATAGGGGCCTTTTTCTGTGAGCGCTTCTCCTCTGGTGCAGTGGACTCTGCCATGGTTGCAACCCTAATCCAGAAGTAAACAAAACTCTCACACATTGGAGGCGTTTCTTGGCAATGGCAGCTTGCGACGCTGCTTATTGCCCATGAAATTGTTGACTAACATTAGACGGCTAATCCACGTGTTCTTTTAAAAACCATTGGGGCAGTGCTTAACCCCTCCCAGCCTTCAGGGTTAATCAACACCTGTCACTTGTAACACATTTTTGCACTTCTTTACTGAGAAAGTGTAAAGAATTAGAGCTAATATATTCAGACGTCCTCATGTAGTCCTTTTCCAGACATGTTATGCTCATCTGTTATGTGTCATTTTGAGCCAATGTCTCTTGCATGTCTTTCTAAAGTTGTCTGTGAACTTAAGCCTGTTTTGAGATCACTGTTCCTCCTCAGGCTGTTTAAAGAAGTCTGGACAACTATTGGCCCTAATGTCCTTCACATTATAAATAGCAGTCTGTTGTCTGGTGTTGTTCCTTTGTTTGTAAAGAGGCAGTTATTGAGCCCCTTATGAAAAACCTAGCCTTGATTCTGCTAATGTCTGTAATTTTAGGCCAATTTCTAAACTGCCGTTCATGGCTAAAATTTTAGAGAAATGTGTTCTTATGCAGCTGCAAGGTTTTCTAGAAGCACATGGCACTTTTGATATTTTTCAGTCAGGTTATAAAGCTCTTCATAGTACAGAGTCAGCACTTTTAAAAGGTTTTAATGACTTGTTTTAGTGACGGATTCTGGTGATTCTGCCATTTAGTCCTTTTAGACTTGTCAGCTGCGTTTGACACAGTTGACCTCACAACTCTTTAAATCATTTGGAAAACTGTGTGGGGGGTTAGGGGGAGTGCCCCTGGAGTGGTTCAGGTCTTATCTCAGTGGGAGGAGCTGCTCTGTCAGACTGGGGGATTTCACCTCGTCCTCTGTGTCTCTAAAATTGCAGAGTACCGCAGGGGGTCAATCCTAGCACCCGTTCTTTTCCGCCCTCTATCTCCTCCTACTGAGTCAAATTTTCAAAAATCATGGCTTACAGTATCATTTTTACGTAGATGACTGCCAGATTTACCTGCCACTCAAAAAACTTGCTTCTGCCCCTTTGGAGCCTCTTCCGAATTGTTTTGGGTGACGTAAAGGCTTGGTTGGCCCACAACGTTTTAAGTCTAAATGAGGATGAAACCGAGGTCATTTTATGTGGAAATATTGACCCCCCTCTTGGACTTGGGTCCTCTTAAACAGCACGTGAACAGTCTTTCACCAACCTGGACGTTATTATTGATCAAGATTTTAAATTTGACAAGCAGGTGAACGTGGTTGTCAAATCTGGATTTTATCATTTGTGACTTTTTTTAATACTTTCGAACAAGTCATGCACGCATTTGTCTCCTCTCGTTTAGACTACTGTAATGCACTTTTATCAGCATTAGCCACAGTGCACTTTCCCGCTTGCAGTTGGTCCAAAATTCTGCTGCGCGCCTTTTAACTGGTAGCAGAAAGAGAGAGCACATTACTTTGATTTTAGCATCCCTGCACTGGCTTCCAGTTCAATTTAGAGTTGATTTTAAGATTTTATTGTTTGTTTTTAAAGCTTTGAATGGACTGGCCCCGACGTACATCTCAGACCTCATCCAAATTTATCAGCCTCCCCGTGCTTTGAGGTCCGAGGGCCAGTTCCAACTTGTGGTGCCTGTGACGAGACTGAAAACCAGGCGGGGCAGGGCTTTACCTGTGGCGGGCTCTCAGCTGTGGAATGATTTGCCCCTTAACATCCGAACAGCCCCCACTGTAGAGTGTTTTAAGTCACGGCTTAAGACCCATTTGTATGCTTTGGCTTAACACAGCATGAGTGTGTGTTCCTCTGTGTGTGTGTCGGACCCCGGCGCCACGAGGGGGCGTTTGGGGGGCGACGCCCCCTCACGTCATCAACCTCGCCCCTCGGATGTGAGAGTTATCAAAAATAAAAATAAAAAGAAAGAAAAAGAAATACTGGAAAATATAGCGCCTCGCAGTTTCGTGGATTTTTGTAGTCCAATTTTGCATGTTTTTTCTTTTTCAGCGCACTGTGCTCTGTGTCCTCATCAAGCAGGCCGGTGTTCTGTCGAGATGACGGGACACCTGTTGCGGCACCGCGAAGGTAGAGCACGCGCATTGTGTTCTGCATGTCTGCTTATAAGAATCTTCTCGCCCCGAAGAAAAAAGAGCACAACAACTATCTATAACTGTGTTCTTCACTCAGAAAAAGACACCTGCAGCGAGGTGTGAGTGGAAAAAGGCGCGACAGAGGAAGAGGCGCGATCAGAGGAACTGTGAAATACTGGTCATTCACTATTAATAACCTCGTAGGTTGATCGTTAAAATTAAATTCGTTAGTTCTAAAAGCCATCCTAATTATTTATAGGAAAACATTCTATTTTTTATTTCTCAAACAAATGTTTGGGGCCTGAAAACAGCTTGGTCTCATTTTTCTACTAGGGTTTGAACTTTGAGAGTGTTTACACACGAGAGAAAAGTGAGAAAATGTTATGCCTGTTTGAGAAAGTGTATATAGTGTGTAGTGAGGGGTTTTACAGCCTTAAAACATCTATAATAATTGTAAAAAATAACGCTGACTACTTCGCGATTTCGCCTATTGCGGGCTATTTTTAGAACGTAACTCCACTGTACACTGGACCAACTGTACATCTACATGAAAGGTTTATCTTTGACCCGTTGTGTGACTGTCATGCCCAATTGCGCTGTGTTTGCGCTTGTGATGGAGGGCTGTATGTGGGGTTAATCTACTGTCTCGTGTCGTTTCTCAGATCAGTTGTTGGTTTGCTTTTGTGGTATGCAGGAGATCACTTGACCGAGGGTCTATACGTTCAAATAATAATAAAAAAAAAATACTATCACTCTTTACTCTTACTCAGTCAGTCTCTTACAATGGTGTAGCCTAAATACACAAGCTTTCTAGGAACGCACACCAATTCATTACGCACGCTCAGAGGCAGGTACCCTCCGGTGCGCACCTTTTTTGGGTGGGGGCGACCCGCCCCCTGTGATAAACTCATCGCCCCCTTAATATTTTTTTTCTGGCGCCGGGCCTGGTGTGTGTGTGTGTGTGTGTGTGTGCGCGTGTGTGAAATGTGCTATATTTGTGAAATGTGCTATATAAATAAAGTGGTATGACATGGTATGGTAATCTACAAATTTAGCCGTCTGTGTGAAATGGAGATTAGATGGCTAATGTTGGGCAACTAACCTTCGGCGGCAAAGTAAATTTAGTAGAATAAAGTTTTATGAAAGCTTTATGAAACTGGGTCGAGAAAGTGTTTAGTAAGCAGATCACATGACACACGTGTACTTGGTGTGAATATGCACCAGTGTGACTCCAGTTAGCTGCCTGAACTGGCTCATGCTTGCAGTCTCACAGACCTCACTGCATTTTTATAACTAGTATGTGTGTGTGGATGTGTGTGCACGCGTGTGTGGACCACATACACACTACATGCACACATACATACAGCAAAAAAGGAGTCCAACCAGCATTATTTTCATGTCCACTGCCCACCTTATGAGTGCCCTTCGGTGTAAGTCTTACATGCATTCTGAGTCCCAGGATTCCGTAGCCTGAAACGGTTGACAGTCTAGAACTTCCCCTCGTTAGGATGCCAGTGTAAAACTCAGGCTGCTTCCCCAGCCAAGTCTGAGACAATTTAGATGATATGCCATTTACAAGGATGTGGACAGGTAACACGATTGGGACTCAAACTGAGTTTTGCAGACTGGAAGCACAACACCTTGACCCACCGAACTAACCTGCTCTGCCCATGGCTGTGTTGGTCTTAAAATGAAGTGAGACTGATTGAAAAACAACAGCTGTCATCTGTCTGTCCTTCTCTAGACTCTATAACTGGGTGTAATCCTGTGGTTTTTTGTTTGGTTGCCACACTCACACTGGTCAGTGATTATGCTGTTCATCTCTTTGTGCAGCTATGTTTTTTGAACTCTGCTACCAGAAAAACCTGCAACAGCATTTAGATCCCAGAGCACAGACAGCAGCACAAATGTAGACACACTGTCAAACCCCAGAAACACGTTGATTGTGTAAATCCAGACACTGATGATGAACTCTCCCTGGAGGAGTGTGGGAGGTGGAGAGTGCAGGCGTACTGGGTTAATATAGTGGTTGTAAAGGATGTGAATGTAGGCAGACAGCACTCAACAGGGGAAAAATGAGAGGACAATCAAAACAGAGGAGAAATGATGATACAAGGCCAGGAAAAAGCTGAGGGCCCTATTTTGACAGTGGATGCAAAAAACAAGTTGTGCAGAGGACAAAAGTCCATTTGGGCATGTCGGAGTGCACCTTTGCCTGGCTTTGTGCCCTAATGGCTTTGTGCCCTAATGGGCACAAAGCCAGGCACCGGGTGCAAAAGGGTTGTAGTTTTGAGGAAGTGGACAAAAGTGATGGCCCCTTCACACATAGCATGAATAAGTAGGAATCAGGGCGAAACCCAGCAAAACAGCCCGAATGAGTGAACCCCGAAAACATCGAGCCGACATCGGTAGGGACACACAGTTGGGCAGGCATCAACGATCCCGCTGCAACGGTGGCATGCACGCTCGTGCATGTGGCACGAACACAGTGCGATCAGCTGGAGCATGTGGAGGCCACATCGCGCTGCTGATGTGAAGAAAAAAAAACAGTTGGAACATGTGGAACCACATCATACTGCTGCTGTGGAGAAACAAAAAATAAAAATTACACACCATAAAAAACACCAATATTTAATCCCTCCTATCCAGCATACACTACAAGTATGAGCCCTCTGTTCCTCTGTATATGACCCATGGTCACAGACATACAGTCATGAAATGACATGAATAAAGCAGTGCGCTCTTGTTATGTCTTATTATGTCTAGCCGGGTATATAAATAATTACTACAATCACCGGACACTGATAGATGAGATATTGGTGTATAATTTATGAAAATCACTAGGTTGGTATAAATAAATAAAAGGAGACCCAATACAGAACCCTGCGGTTAAATAACACTGGTTAAATAAAAAATAAATGCCACTCGCGGGATTCGAACCTGCAATTTACAAATCTCTGATTAACAGATGGAAACTTTACCACTCGCGCTACAATCACTGTTATAAGGAGCATAAAATGCCTAAAATCATCAAGGAGATAAAAAGGAGAAAAAAACAAGGAGAAAAAAAAAGCATCATAATAACTGACAGCGGCATTTCTTACGTCATATTTTTGGTGATACATGACATATTTGTTGCACTGTTAGCTTGTCATAGTCCTGCAGCGCGCCGTTACAGAACACACGTGTCGGGCTGGACATGTGCGTGGGCCCGGCCCGGCTGTGCAAGCGGTACAGCCCGTTGCAAAAGCAAAATATGTTTTAAGTATTCCACAGCAAAGCGCACACACGCGTTTCATGGTGGACAGTTGTAAGGTCTTCAAAACATGGTACTGGAGATCTCAACAGCTGCTGCTGTTGGCAGCCATGCCGCCCTGTCTGTTCAGCGCAAAGACCAAACTGTCACTCTCTTTTCTGCGTATGTGATCATTTTGTCTTTAGTTATTTTGGCATGTAATTGCGTATGTAGTTATTGTAATAATTATTTCTATAGCTGTGTGCACTCAGCTGTCATTTCCAGCTGTGAGTGAGTCTCTGGCTCAGCTGATTGATTTTGTTGTGTACATGAGTGTACAAAACTGCAAATTTGCATGGTGGCCAACTGGTTAATGCACTTGGTTTCAGTGCAGTTCAAACCCCACCCCTGCCACACTATGTGGAGTTGCGTCAGGAAGGGCATCCGGCATAAAACTTTTGCCAAATGAACATGCAGATCCACTTTGGATCTGCATGTTAATTTTGAAAAACAAGGGAACAGCTGAAATGTCTTTCTTACCTACTGGACAAAATTGCAAACCTTTTGCTTTTTAAAGAGAAAAGTAAGGTGAGATCTTTCTGATTGCTTGTTCATTTTTCAGCATTCAGATATATGGGTCTCTGATGCAAATAATATCCTTTTCATCATCATCCCATTTGAATTCCAGAACAGGAACATAATGTATGCCAGTTTTTTGACATGATATTTCACAACTTTGTGTCAAATTTGACTGACAGTCCAGCAGACAGAACAATGAAGGAGACACGAAACAGGCAGAAAATAAGAAAGAGGAGGGCGACAAACAGGACAAGGATGTACAAGAGACATAATGATAAAAAGAAAAACAGAGGGAAGGAAAGAAGTGAGACGAGTCCTGCAGCTGGTCTTTGATATGATCTGTTCACTACGAGCTGTCGGCGCCTTCACTCATTGAAGTCACAGCGTTTAAGTGTTAAAGCTGACATGAAAGGCGACTCGTCTCTGCTGTTTTAAAGGCTGCTTGCTTCATGGTTTTTGCACACTTCAGGGCTCACATCTTATTTGTTGCTGGTTGTCTGTTCTTTCTCACTGATCATTTAGTGGGTGTGTGTGTGTGTTCTGGTAGAGTGCCTTCATCATTTGGTTGACTGCTCCCTGTTTGTCTGTGTCGTGTCTACGTCTGCCACAGGGATCGTTTTCAGCACCATTTGTCTGTTTATGTTAAATGCTGTTTTGTTATTTGTCTGTTATCAAAAGTAAAAGTTTTCACCCAATCAGCAACATGTAGGCGTCCTGTAGTTGTATAAGTCACCAAAAAGTAATGGCAGATCTATAGTCTGTGTTCCTCTGTTTAATAATAATAATAATAATAATAATAGCAATCGGAGATTTCTGATGTCTGCCTCCAGAGGGTCACCTCCAAAATTCAGTGGAGTCTTCTATGGTCTAATATCTGTGGTGCAAATTTGGTGAAAATCCATTAAATAGTTTTGATGTAATCCTTCAAAGCCTATATAAAGATCCAGAATCCGGATCTAGATCTGGATCACCTCCAAAATTGAATGGGTTCTTCCATGGTCCAATATCTATCTGTGGTAAAAAATTTTGTCAAAATCCATGCAGTAGTTTGGATGTAATGCTGCTAACAGACAGACAAATGGATAAATAAATGCTGATGATTTTATTACATCATTGGCAGCCATAATAATAATAATAATAATAATATAATAATAATAATAATAATGATAATAAGGTATCAGAGGGCTGATGCATACCCTGTGCAGTCTACACACCACAATATAAATGTACCATATATCTGGTACAGTGTCTTTGACTATGTGTGCCAGTGTGACGGAGGCCAGCAGCAGTCACTGTGCAGTACTAGTCAATGTGCCTCACTCCCCCTGCAGCTAAAGGATACTCTGGCCACTCATGTCAGAGCTCAGCTTTAAGCCAACTGGACAGAGTGTCTGCCTCCCACGCCGGAGATTATGAGCTCCTGACCTAAGGGAAGCAAGTGGGAGGAGTCAAGAAACAGAGAGCAAGCCGCTACACCTTCAGCATTCTAACTTCTATGTGACTTGGTGATATATGATTTAGATCAGCCATCTAGGCTATTTGGATGAGCTATACAAAATAGACCGTGCTTGACCTTGACCTTTGAAGAAATGACTCAAAATCGAATCACCTACAGATATCTTTCCAAGTAATATAGTCCAACAGGTTTATCCGTCGAGGCTTCATTGTTGAGCTACATAAAAAAAGTGCTGTTTTGGGTCATTTTCCTTGACCTTTGACATTTGACCACACTATTGTAAAATGTAATCACTTCTGGAGATCTATCCAAGTAATAGCCTCACCAAGTTTGAAGGACACTCGTCCAGTCATTTTTGCATTATCTTGTCCACAGCCACTCACACTCGTGCACGCGCACACACACCAGTGGAACCAATACCAGGTTATTACTGCTTCCCCAATGTGTGGGGGGAAAAAAATCCAAAAAAATAATAATATTAATAAGCGCTGTGATAGACTGGCATCCTGTCCACGGTGTACCTCACCTCACACCCTGTGACTGCTGGGATAGGCTCCAGCCCCTGTGACCCTTAATTGGAGTAAGTGGGTATAGAAAATCGATTAATGGACAGTAATAACAGTAATCATAATAATAATGATAATAATGATAATAATAATGGCCACATCAAATTATCATGATTATGAAGACGCTTGTAGCTGATACTTTGAGAATGGTGAGTGTTTTAGAGATGAAAGACCAGTACAATCTACTTGCTTCCAGAACCTGACTTGTGGAGATCCATTTTTTTCTGTAAGCCTTCGCTTAAATTTTTAGATTATTTTGTGCTCTTTAACAAAATGGTACTGATTCTAAAGATAGGCCCTTAAATACAGCCAAAAATATCCCAGTTAACCCAAATGTTACCAATTGGTTATACAGAATCTTTTAAACTGTTGTGTGGGCCGCTGAAGAGGAGGTACTGCTGGCCCACCACCACCAGATGGCGCCCTGCTTGGAGTGCGGGCTTCAAGCACGAGAGGGCGCCGGAGCCACTGGGAGTGACAGCTGTCACTCATCTTCAGCACCAGCTATCACTCATTCATCTCATCACCATCACCATAAAGGCCGGACTGCAACTCCACCTCCTCGCCGAGAAATCAGCTACCATTCAGGTAATATTCTGTGCTGTACTTAACACTGACTAATAGTCTGAACTTCTTTGCAGCCGTTTTCCTGTGGGTGTTGCCTTATCTGTGGGATTGGCGTTTGGTGTGATCAGCGACGGCTTCGCTTCACACCCCAACCAGATAAGTGGTTAGACAGGAGCTGCACGAATGTGTGATTGGAGGTGGAGGTTTTCCCTCCTAACTGTATACAGACTGTGGGATTACTGAGTGTGCGAACTCACACTCATCAGGACTGTCTTTGTTCTCTGCCAGCAGTACCGGGTCTGACTGCTGAAGACAGCGGCCACCTGGGGCGCAGGGCTTGGTGGCTCCGGTGTTCTTCAGCTCCGTTGGTGGTGGAAGCTGTGTGGGATCCGGCTCTTCTCTCGCCAGGCGTCTTCTATCGTCGAGCCTGCCCACACGTCACCTGGTGTATAATTGACAGTCCACCATATTGTTATTGTCTGTATGTCGTTGTGCGATTCACAACATTAAATTGTTACTTTTGGCTTATCCATTGTCCGTTCATTAACGCCCCCTGTTGTGGGTCTGTGTCACGACACTTTCACAACATAAACTTCATCACACAAATTTCTGGATTTGGATCTTTATTGTGTCTAAAAAGTCTGTCAACATAGTTTTTGTAAACCTTCGACCTCCTGAAACTTTGACAAGGAATTAAGCCTGATATAAATCAGTCTCAACTATTATTTTAAATAAAATAATATAGAAATGGAGCAGACATTATAATTCGGTGGAGTTGGGGAAAAAACATTTTTAACAGTTTTTTAAAAGTGTGTTTGTTCTCACCTGTGTGCTATCAGTGAAAAATGGTGTGTCAATTTCAGCTTTATCTGAGTGACAGGTGCATGTCTCACTCTCTTCTTGCCTCAGGTCCAGGGTCACATGCCTTCACTTATGATCCCAGTCTTTCCTCCTGACCAGCGGTCCCTGGCTGCCGCTGCCGCTGCACAACAAGGTTTCCTGTTCCCACCAGGCATGTCCTACAAGCCAGGTATACACACACACACACACACACATGCACACACACATCATCATCATCATCAATTCCTGTAAGGTCTCCCTCACTGACATCATCAAGTGTCAGGAAGTCGGGCTCAGCTATTGACACTTGTATTCACAGGTCAGGTCGTATTCACAGGTTAAGGTGCCTTGACACTTGCATGCATTTTGGCTCCACACTCCTGCACAATTCGTCATGACAGTGCCACCAGCTGTGTTCCCAGCTGGATGCTGGGCTTTGTGCCGCTGGATGCTGCGTATATGAAATAATTATTTCCCATCGGATTAATCATTTTCTCTAAGATTTTGGCTGATGAATACACATCTGATCACTTCCAGAATCACAGAGGACCATCACAGCTGCAGCTTCTCTCTCTCTCTCTCTCTCTCTCTCTCTCTCTCTCTCTCTCTCTCTCTCACTCTCTCTCTCTCGTGCGCTTCATGAGGCAGAGAACACATTTGGAATAGAAGGTAAGAAGAAGGTAATTATTATCTAGAAGGTAATTATTTGTAATGTTTATATTATAATAGCTTGGTAAAACAGTTGCATGTTCATTCCTTCTTATGAGCAGCTGTAAATGTATGTTTATGACAGATTTAACATCTCGTTATAATCGTTCAGATGAGCCGTGCTGTGATGCAGTGCGTTGATGCAAACACTCGCACTCACACTCTGTTTCTTAACTGTTTGTGCAGTGTTCACATGAAGTTCGCATAATTAATGTGCGACAGAGATTTTGAACATTTCAAAACTTTCTTTGCGCACTTGAATGAAGCTGCGTACAGTTTAAAACGGTTTATAATCAGTTTACAGCAAGTTTACTCTCCTGCATGGCAGATTGCGTATCAGTGCGCAGATGAAATTTGTGCAAGTGTCGAGTCACCTTTATTTCCCCAGCCAAGGCTGTTACCCATTTACAGCTGGGTCAACTGGGACAAAGCAGAGGAAACGTTTTGTTTGAATACACAGACAGGTAGCTTGACTGGGAATCAAACCCGGGTCTACATATTGGTAATCCAACTTGTATCCTAATTCACAAACAAGAAGTCACGCTATACTTTCTGGTAGTTTTCCCAGTGTTGTTATTGGCAGATTAAAAGTTCCATAAGTTAATCTAAGGATATGGGAGGATGTTTAAGCCCGAGTTGTTCAGAATATGTTTTGGAATCCATGTTACCCTGAACCTACTAACCCTACGGGCCCCTTCACACATAGTATGAATGTGATCGAATTGCACATGAAGTGCACATGAAGCAGGAATAGCATGCAATACATGTAAAATCGTAGTTGCCTCCAACGCCTCGTACACCTGTTGCTACAACTATTTGCTTGAACCCATTTGATCCCTCTCGCAGAAGGTGTCGGCCAAATTCTAGGTGACACGCATGCACATCTAACATTCACGCTATTAGCATGAAAACAGTCAGCAGATGATCACTTTCGAGCTGGATGTGCCCCCACAAGTGTGGCTTTGCAAACAGCAACACACATGTGGTCTGCATGTGTATCGCACCTATTTGTTTCATCACCCCCCCTGCTCCTGCAACACATGTGGTGTACTGGGGTGAGCACACTTGCATAAAATGCAGATATTTATGCTGCACAGACATGATCACATGGGGGCCGGACAGGCAGGTCAGAGCACACACAGCACAGCGAGGTGTCTGTCAGCTGCTCACCAGAGACTCACTGACAGCTTGCATAACACAGACACAATGACATGTTGGTGTGTTCGCTGAACTGACAGAGGGTGTGGCCACCCACAGGAGCAGCTGTGGAGATCTGTGGTTCTGGACATCATGACTGGGGAACACGCACTGTGTTTGGACGGACATGAACTGTGACGCGCGTGTCTGCTTGCTGTCCTCATGCGGACATACATAAAAACATGTGTCAATGTTGCAGTGGGCTGCAGTGAGTGCGCGTCGCGCACATGGACAGGCTACCCCAGGTGAAACGGACCATCACTTCATAACACACATGAATGTGAATGAATGTGAATGTGAACGTGAATGTCACGTCACCCACATGAGCTCTGTTCCACATGACATAGTGTCTGTCCTGTGGTGCGCCGTCCACAAGACACACGTGCTGGGCTGGACATGTGGGCGGGGCCGACTGGACACACCGCCAGTAGATGTGGACATGATAAGAGCATCCTGCTTCATCATTCATGTCATTTCATGACTGTACGTCTGTGACCATGGGTCATCCACAGAGGAACAGACGGTTCATACCTGTATTGCTTGATTGATGAGAGATTCAGTAAAATGTGTTTTTTTATATGGTGTGTGGTTTTATTTTTTTTAAATATGTCCATGTCCTTCTTGATATCAGGAATTTTCCTGCACCTTTTGCAGCACAGTGATGGTAGCTCAGTGGTAAAGTTTCTGGCTGGTAGTCAGAGCTTTTGGAAATTGCAGGTTCGAATCCCGTGGGTGGCATGTATTTTATATATATACTTTTTTTTCATAGCAGTGAGCAGCTGCGCAATATGGTTACACATTGCGCAGCTGCTCGCACTGTGTTCCCGTGTGTACGAAACCATTGCATCGCGTCAGCTCAATGTTTTCGTGGTTTGGTCATATGAACTGTTACGCCGTAATTCACCGATTTGTACTTATTTGTACTATGTGTGAAGGGGCCTAAACCTTGTTGCAACAACCAAAAATTTACAGTAATGTCTTGGCTGACCTGTTTGTTTTACTCAAACAGGAGGTCAGTCCCCACAATGTAACTAGTAAGACTTTTGACACTGTGATGAATATTGTTACTGGTTAACATATATTCAACATAGTCAAAGGTTAAAGAAATATGTGTTTATTCTGGATAAGCTTTAGTGCCCTTTGACTAACTCTGGAGAAGAAACAGGAGGTCTCACTCTTTCTCTTTATGTGTGTCTGTCTTGCTCACAGCCACACGTGTGTAAACACAGCCATCCCTGTCTATGTTAATGAGATGTGTCAGGTGAGGAATGTTCTGCAAATGACCGGAGAATTTTACAAGACCGTCTCGTTCACGTCAGGAACAATACCTTGGACACAGAGACGACTGGAATGTCTCTTTTTCAGTGTGCTGAAAGCATGCCAGTCCAACAACACATCTGCAACATGGAATTTCACACTTTCACACATGCATTCAGTACACACACTCTCCTGTTACACTCTTATGTCCAGCAGTAGCAACATAACAGTGTTTGGGCCCAAAGACACAATATAATTCTGGGCCCAACCAGCAAAAACCAACCCAGCCCTTCATGACTAATTAAACTACCAATGCATAACTAACCCAGAACCATTTAAAACTTTTCATATAGCCATGAAATCAACATATTTTCAGGTGCATTTAAATTAGTGGTTTATATTTTAAACACCGCATTGATGAAGTGACATAGATTGTGTGTTGTTGTTGGATCATTACCTCTGCTGGTAGATGAAGTCTGAAACCAGTGTTGCTATATTACCATGATGTTCTGATTTATTGCCTGAGGTACTTTTACTTTAAAGTCCTCATGAACCTGTTTAGATGATAGTTGACGAAGAAGTAAAAAAAAATCTGACTGGTCTATTTCATTGGATGGTAGAGACAATCATGATGTGCCCTTCAGCTATTGTCATCCTCTGATAATATATTTGGTGCCATTCATAAAAAAATAACTGTTGTCAGAAAGATCAAACAAAACCTCCTCTGGAAAAAAGTGCAACATTTTTATTGTATTTATAATACATTTATAAATGTACTGAAAGCTGTAAATATTTTTCTGTACGTCTTATATAGGCCTTGGAGAGCAGGTAACTCAGTGGGTGGAAGTGGAAGATGCTGGTGATCCAATCAGTAGACATGGGTTTGAATCCTGCTCAAGATACCTATCCATGTCCTTGGACAAGACAGTTAATCTGCATTGTCTCAGTCCACCCAGCTGTAAATCGGTACCAGTCTTGGATAAGTAACCTTCGTTATTTATGACATATCTGGGTGGGAGGTTGTGGAGTCTCATCTGCTTCACGCTACAGAATCCGGAGATAAGCACCAGTACCAATGGACTGCAGGGCCCATATAGGACTTGCATCTGAGTAGGTCCTGAAGCCTGTTGAATTCCACAGTGTAAATGGATGAGAGTCTATGACTCACCCTGGATAGGAAACCAGTCCATCATAGGTTACTCAGCCATATACAGTGGTGGGTACAGATAACCAAAAAATTAACTTTGATAACAGATAATCAGATAACTGAAAAGTTATGAGATAAAGATAAAACAATAAACCACCCAAAAATGTATCGGACGTTACAGATAACCGATAACAGATAAATTCCAATATTATCTCTGGCACATTTACAACTACTAGTAAAACAAATTTAATAGCTTCTAATAATATTAAAAATAACAACAGACCCAAACAATAAGACTACACTTTTTTCTTTCAACAGTCTGCCCCTGCTGGAAGCTCTTGTTTACTACAGTGCTCCAAGCACAGAGGCACCCCGAGACCCAAACAATGAGACCACACTTTTTTCTTTTAGCATCCGGCCTCTGCTGGAACCTCTTGTTTCTTACAGCCCTCCCAACACAGAGGCACCCTGAGAACAGCCATAAAACCAGCTCTCTATCAATGACAAAGTTACGGTCATGCGGAGGTCTTGAAAAATAAAGTCATATTGAGTTATGGTGTTGATTTATAAATAACATTGATACCAATAGAATAACTCCATTAATGTCAGTTCTGTCATTTGTACAAAGTTAAAATATAACATATATCTTTTAATGTTGAATAATGCACTAATTCTGACATTTTGTAACAGAGACAGATCGCAAAGGATTCTGGGTAAACGTGCCTCTGCTAAACACTGATTGGTTCAGTCATTCATTATGTAAACCAACACGTTAATGTGACGTCTCTCGTGTGTTGGTGTTTAAATGTGCTTTTGTAAAATATTCCATTTTTTTATTTGTAAAAACAGGCATTTTTACGGAGCCCTAGAAGTGTCATCGCAAAGTTTTTTGCATGTGGAGAGAATGTGCGCATGTTTGCGCACATTCTCTCCACATTCTCTCTTTACAGCATTCATTTGATGTTGTAAAATGTGCTTTACAGTGTGCGAGATGATTTTTCATGCAGGAATTTTTTGGACCAAGTTTCAGGTTAATCGTGCGTCCTGTATCGTGTAGTGTTCATGGAGTATCAAGCTGCGGTCAACATCTGACGATCACCTCCTGATCGCCCATCATATGGTCGAATGAGAATCAAACCTGTCTGATATATTATTGTGGTCGGCCGTCGTGAGGTTATCCTGCTGCTGAAAGCTACAAGCAGCATCCAACCGTTCGCACTGTGCCTGTGCAAACACTGCAGAGCTGTCTTGTAATAATGTTATTATTATCATTATTATTATTATCATTATTATTATTTTGCAGTTGTTTTATTTTTAAACTTCATTTGTAAAAAAAAAAAGCCATTTGCAAAGCAAAAAATTTGATTTGACAATCATCTGACATAACCGGGGTCAAAATAAATAGAACACTGCCATCTACTGGTTCCCAGACACTGCCATGAACACTACTGGCCAGTAGATGCTAGATGGCAGTAGAGGCTTTCAAAACAAATTCTAGATAATCCCTGTCTGCTCACACTTAAAATGCGTGGAATTTAACAAACGCAATTAAAAAAATCAGTGTCTATAAACGCAGAGAAAATATTCAAGAGAGTTTTAGGCACTAGAGTTTAATGCTGTTGTCGGTGGAGCCTGAACAGAGTGTCTGAAATGCATTTGTCCTGTCGTGATGTACTGAGATTACATCATCCTACCCAAAATGCACTGCGGGGCAGAGCATGTGCTCACAAAACCTTAAAAATTAGCACATTACTTTAAAACTAAAACATATATCTAATATTTTTACTTTATGAAACTTCAGACATGACAGTAATTTTAAATAACTTGTCCAAAATTAGTTTGGTTAAAATTTGAACCATAAGTTAAAAATGTATGCCTCTGGATGACTTAGGTCATATTGCCAGCATATCAGTATGGTATTAAAAGAAATGTTTTGTTTTGTTTTCCTTTTAGGGCTGTTTTTCTTTTGTTTACAGAGGATTGAGATGCTTTTTATACAAGCAGTTTTCTTCTGTCTGTAAAGTTTATAACTATGTGTCTGTTACAAAACTTTTAACAGATGGGTGCTGAACTAATTTTAAAAATGCTTGTTGCTGTTCAGTTTTGTTTATCGGTTTAAAAGTTATCGGACAAAAATTAATCGGAAGATAAATGATCCGATAATGTTTTTTAAAGTTATCTAAAAAGATAATCTGATACTGAAAACATTATCTTCGATAATTATCTGTCATTTGATTATCGGAAGTGTGCCCACCACTGGCCATATACAGCTGGATGGATGGGAAGAAATGGAAAATGTGCACCACTTTGGGTCCTGAGGACCAGGATTGGGAAATACTGTCCACAAATGGTCACACCACCATGCTTGACAACACATTCACACTTTACATGCACACAGATCTTCATGCAGACACCTTTCCATTCTTTTCCCTCTGCTTCCTTCACACATTCCTTTCTTCTGTGCATTCCTCCAGGTGTTGGCCTGACACTATGCAGTGCTGACCCTTCATTCTTCAGACACAGTAATCCGACTGCATAAGCACAGGCTACCCTCCCACCAGACTTTAAAAAGCCTTTATTGTTCATTCCCCTTTGACTTTGTTCTGCTCTAAACATAAACTCTGACATGGAAATCATTTTAGACCTAAACAGTAGGGGTTACACACGGCACTTGGTGAACTTGTGAGTGCATCCCAGTGAGGCAGTGCTGGGCCTGACCCCTGCTCACATGTGCTTCTACGATAAACACAGCCTTTAACTAAAACACATGTGCACTTTAAAAGCACAAGCATTAAGCAAGAGTGTGCACGAGATGCACAGAGGACAGCTGAAGGTAAAAAAGCAGGTTAGTTCTTGTGCCATAATGTGTCTCGACTTTGTGTTTTGTTTTGCATTTCAACAGGTGAGAATTACCCCATGCAGTTCATTCCTTCGACAATGGCAGCTGCTGCGGTGTCTGGACTCAGTCCATTACAGCTCCAGGTGAGACTGCAGGAACTCAGCGGCTCCTTTCAACACTGGGAAATGTAAATTCACTCCATGTTTGAAAACTTTGTTCTCTCCACATAATGTTCAGGCCTGTTTCTGGTCTGAAGTTTGAAAATGAATTGGATTTTTTTTACAGACACTTATCTCCATTATGCCAAAGTGTCAGTACACTTCAGCTGAAGACAGCTTTGTTTCTTGCACAATGTTTGACATCTGCAATGTCATACTTCTTAAGGTTGGATGTGCATATTGTAAGAGGAAAATAAATTTCAGCTTTTTTTTTTTTTTTTTTGTCCTTGGAACATTTCAGTAAATTTTACAGTAAATTGAAAAATGACAAACACTACTTTGAAAGGCCAGACTTGAATCTGTAACTTCTAAGGATCAAGGAACAACCATCTTCAAACATTGATGGTCCCTCAGGGTTTGTCTATGAGGTCAGTACCCAATAGAAAAGGTCAATTCAGGTGTGGGAGCTTATGCTGGAGCAGCATATTACCACATCCACCACACCTAGGAACTGCCTTGGGTCCTGGATGGCAACTACGAAGACAGACAATCCACATATATAGTAATAAGACTGGAACGTCATTTATTAGAGTCTGTACCTTTGCCAAGTGCCTACATCCAAGTAGTGCTCTGAAGAACCGAAAACATTCAAGAATACTTGAACATATATGACACAAAAATCAAAACGTTTCATTAGTAATTACAGCTGGGTTTCAAACCATTTCTCAGGTAGGTGCGCTCAGTTCAGAAGGCTAGTGGGTGATATGGCATTTGATCTGTGATTAGGTGTTTTCCTGATTTTTCCTGTCAACAACATCTACAAAATAATAATAATAATAATACTAACTACAGGTTTGCTGCTGCTTTGTTGCCTCTACAGTGTGAGGAAGCACAGAGTACACACTTTGGCACTCATATATTGTGCCCATGCATGAAAATGACTAACTTAGAAATATTGTACTTGCTGTGTTTCAGTGGTTTTCATTGAGAAAATAGTATTATGGCAGTTTCAGTACATGATTGGAGTTTAGTGACCGCTTTATCTCTAGATAGGACACATCACAGTCATTATTGCTCCTCAGCAGTCAAAACCCAACCCCTACATACAATGTTAGCTAGCTAAGAACATTTCAACTCTACTTGGGAGCATTATGAATATTGTTACAATTTATTAAAACATTGTAAGCATAAACCTTAAGTATTAAATATACTACCATTTTCTCATTTATCACATGGGAACATTGTGGAAATATCTTCAAATTCAGCAGTTTCATGTATTTTTTCAATCAGAAGCATGTTAGTAGTTATTTTTATTTAAAATCGCAATTTGACAATATTTGGTACACAAAGTATCAAAATGTGTAATCAAAAACATTTTAAGTGCAAACTGGTTATTAAGCAGTTTTTTTTTTTTTTTTTTTTTTGTAAATATGTGTAGAAACCTGAAAAAAAACTTTTGGTACTACAACCACCACAAGCAAGATATGAACACCCCCCCCCCCCCCCCCCCAAAAAAAAAAGTGAATTAGAAGAAGTAAAATTTGAAATTTTCAGAGATGGGTACATTATGACTGACAACTTATATTATCACACATTTACCTATAAAAAGCTTGTAATCGACTACTACTTGAGATATTACATAGTGTTTAAAAAACGTTGATTGCATTATGGCTAAAGTGAGCCTGGGTATGTTATGAAAGTTCTATTAATGCTGGGTCTTTACTAGGGGTATATGTTTACAGAAAACGTGTATGAATCATACAGAAGAAGAAAAGAAGAAGAAGAAAAAATTATAATAATATATTTCAATGCATGATTTTGGTATCTAATTGTACAATTTTGTATGACAATTTTAGTACCTCCACATTTTTTGTAGTGCTTGAGGGCCTCTTTCTTTTGTTATCAGTTAGACACAAATCTATTCATTACTTTTAGAAAAAATCAGGTGCTACACAGCAAAATTACCAGTCTAAAATTAACACGGACAGTGTTAACACTGCCAGTGACTATATATTCCTCACTGACCAAGTGTGGACTCATATAGACAGTATCAGTGTTAATTTAACACTGGTGATTTTACTGTGTAACTTTTAGGGTGTAACAACAATAAAAGTACACGGTGTGTACTCTTAAAAAAAATGCTCATTTAATTTCATTAAATTGCATGAAAAATATTGGTTCTGTGTCAATATTTGTTACAAATTTTCAGCTGTTTGTCAAAAAACAACCAAATGTAATGTAAATCATTCCAGTAACTGCAACCTGTAAGTGCCCTACAGTCACCGACATGGAATTAAAAACTACTTTCAAAAAGCAATGCTTGCACCAACTTTAATTTTTAAAAGTGTTTTTTTAAATAAATTAAAAATTTTTTTTTTAGAAATTTCTCGTGAAAAATGTTTACAAAGCAAAAAGTGAGAAAAAAAATATCTTGACAGGGACATACAGTATGGATGGTACAGAGCAAAGACATCAAAGACAGCAGCCATGAGGAATAAATTCCAACATCTGCACTTTAAAAAACACCTAAAAAATGGTCATTTATATGTCAAAAAATTATTTGCCGGAGTCAACGTATTCCAGTTACACAAACAAACCCACAATCATCTTAAAACCTATAGGAAAACACAAATGGAAGCTGAACCAATCCCAGCATGCACCGCTCCGCTGAGATGAATTTTAATTTGAATAAAGCTGTTTTGTTTCATAAAAAAGAACACAGCACATGAGTTAAAGTTTAAACTCTTACAGACTAATGTGTTGGCTGTCAGTGGTGTCATACAAACGTTGTCATGATGAATGGCTGAAGAATTCCACCACCAGCACAACACCTGGCTCAGGCACTTCATCAGCCACTTTATTGCCACTTGACACCTGTGGTTTGAGAATAGCACTTAGCTGTAATAATTACCATAGCACATATTTACAGAGGGAAAAAAATGTTTAAAAAAGTCTGCTCCCTAAAGTCTGTTTGGCTTTAACGCCACCATCATGCCAGCCGTCCGTCTCCACCTAGCATCAGTGCAAAGAACAAAAGCTCTCAAAAGCTTTTTCACTGACAGACAACGTTCCTTCATCACAGCAGCCATTATCATAGCATGACTTTTGGATGTTACATGAATCCTTATCTCAATTTATTCATTTTGTATTGTGCTTGTCGCTTATCGAGGCCCTCATTAGCCGCTATTGACTTAGCAAAGCGCCGTGCAGCGCTGAAGGGATCGAAGCGTGTCTCCTCCACTCCCGGCTTTGAAAAGATCAAAAGAGCCACACGGTGAGTGAAGTAAGAGGATAAATGCTGTCGGAGATACAGACTCGTTCACATTCAAACAGCGCACCGAGACGTGAAGAACGAGAGGCGGAGAGGAAGTGTCTTACAGCGTGGTGTGCTCACGTCAAGTAGCAGCCTAAGAAAGGAGGAAGACAGAAAGCGTGGGACGTGTGAATGGGTAAAAAACAGAGCAACGAGCTGAAGACTTTTACCGAGACAGAGGCGCTGGCTTCCAGCACATGTTTGGACATTGTTGTGACAACAATACCTGCACTGAAAGCAATCATGATGAGATTTATGACTTGTACATGTTCATTTACATCTTCACAAGATTCACCAGCAGCAGTCTTTGTGCCTAGGCAACACTTTGCAACAATTCCCCAGTAATGCACAAAACATGAGGGAAAACTACACGTGTAGGGTGTTGTGACAAACACCATATATGACATTCATTTGTGTGTCAGACACGTTTTAGTGAAAGCTCATGCTAAAGGTGTAGTCAGACTGTGATGGACTGAGTAAATGGATCAAAGTAATTTGTCTGGTGGCAAAACTTACCTAATCCATCAGTCTCTAGTGGATTTGGGGCTCTGATGACATGAATGGACAACCACAAAATGCGGGTGTACAGTGCTTCCAGATGCAAACAAAAGACAATCAGATCGTGCATGGAAAAAAAAACTAAAGTTTACCGGATGACCACTGGCAAGCTAACAAACAAGCAGAGGACAAAACTGTAAACAAACCACAGGGAGGCTCTCTGTCAGATGTCCGCTCAAAGTTTTGGGCATGCCCAAAACTTTCCGACATTCTCAGCGGACATCTACTGAGAAGAAACACATTTAATAAATGTTAACATTAACAAAAGATTTGCACTGGAGAGTAACTGACACGAACGGATATCAAAATTCTGTAACTTTTTCGAATACATTTTCTCAATCCATCACAGTGTGACACCTGCTAAATGGAGGTGAACTAACTGCCTGATGAATTAGATTATTTTTGGTGTCAGAGCTCTGAATTCGTCACTCATAACGGTAGACACGAGCAGAGGGAGATCACATCACAATTCTCTCCCCAAAGGATACAGGAGCTAAGTTTGGATGAACAGTAATATTTTAATAATCAGAATAACTGACAATGCAAATGAATTACTATTAGCTTGTTGATCAGAATGAAATAGCTGAATTTGGTCAACATTTCCATTGGAAAGACAAGGACAGTCAGCACCCGCCTCTGCTCTTCCACCTCATATTCTATCCTGGCCCCTCATTTTGGATGCACCCGTCATTCAACAGAGAAAGCAAATACTACTATTTTTTTTTGGGGGGGGGGGGGGGGGGGCTTTTTTGCTTAACCTACTCATTCATCTGTGTTAGGGAGGTTGAGCACTTTGGTTTGTCTTCAATATATGAGACAAACAGAACTTTCATCATATATGACCTCTGGCCGCCATGTAAACCCTCTCTCTCTCTCTCTCTCTCTCTCTCTCTCTCTCTCTCTCTCTCTCTCTCTCTCTCTCTCTCTCTCTCTCTCTCTCTCTCTCTCTCTCTCTCTCTCTCTCTCTCTCTCTCAGCTTTTGTTGTGCTGTGAGACTAAGGACAACAACTTTCTCACAGTGCTGAGTGAATGCTTTTTTTTTTATCTCGGAGCATCACTAACTCCTGACAGCTTCATGCATGTTTCATCCTCACTTCTTCATTATCCGTGAAAGATGAATGAACATATGATGTTTGTTTGCTTGTTTGTGTGACTGACGCATCATTTACACTAGAAAATGTTATTAAAATAAAATCTGATGATATGCGACAAACTAGATACTGTAGAAGACAGTGGCTGAACACTGGCAGTGCATTAATATAAAAGTGCTAATCAATAGAATATGCTGGTGTACAACTAGAAACCCGGAAGCATGAGGACTTGTCCACCTAGCCCCCCTGGGGTCTGAAGCACATAGATTGCATAAGATAAACATAAATAACAAGTAGCACGTCCAAATAATAACTTCAATGACATTCACTGGGAGTAATGAAGATGGACAAGATTAAGAAAGAGCAAAGGGTGCAAGATGGGTAGAATGGTATCAAGACAAAATCAGAGAGATGAGATTGAGAAGGTCTGGGGATGTGCAGTGGAGAGATATAGGATATATGGGGAGAAGGATGCTGAGGATGGAGCTTCCAGGCAGGAGGAGAAGAGGGAAATCAAAGAGGAGATTTGTGGATGTGGTGAAGGAGGACATGCAGGTCTTTGGTTTTGCAGAAGAAGATGCAGAAGACCCTCTGCTGTGAAGTACTTAATAACAATATTTACTTACTACTGTGCGCATGTGTTGCATCAAAGGTAATTCTGCGCATGCCTGAAATTGCAGTCAAAACTGGTTTGGTGCAGCAACAGTGAGTAAGTAAAGCATTGCTGTAGCACAAGTTTCACTTCAATATCTTGCTGGTTATGGAAATAACTGGGTTTGAAGCAAACTCTGTTTGTACTAACAGACCATCTAAGAAGTTGGTGACCAGTATTTTTATGGAGTGCAATTTTAGTTTAATTTAATTTGCATGTTAGCACCAATTAGCAGGTGTTGGTAGCTTGGTGCCGTTAGCTCTAATGATGGTTCATCGGTTACTGAGGCAGTGTGCTGGTTGTAATTTTTAATACCACATAGACGCCACTCATTATGAAAACCATCAAACCGTCTGCAAAAAATATGCTTTAATCAAACACCTGTACCAAGATTAGCCTGTTAGCTTTAGCTTGATTGGTAATTGTGACATATGAGGGAAATTTGGGCTTCATTCATCCTGACCAGGTCATGTCTGGCATACTCACACTCCACCTCTTTACCCATCGAAGTTGGCTAAAATGTAGGCAGAGTCAGACCACCAAGACCTGTGACATATGAACCATCGTATTTGAACTTCAAACCAAATCTTCAGGAACCCTATTTGTGATGACACAGAGGGTTTGTTCAGTATATTTGCAGGCTATGTTTTTAACTGGGTCTGTACATTCTGTCACAGTTGGCTCCATTTGTGTTTTTTTCCTGCACGTCACTACGTAACTAGTCAGGATCAAACCCGAGAACTGTCCGTTAACAAGACTGGAGATGTATTGGCATGGGGAGGCAGATGTTTCAATGTTGTGCCTCACTGTAGTACTGAAGACAACTGGCGTCACCTGAATGTTGAGCAGGTGTTCAGTAGAGTAGCTAAGAAAAACAGCATAATTTCTAAAGCCTCCGTCACACATGTCAAGAATGTGCAGAAACCAGGCCGAAATGGCAAATATTACCAGCATCGGATGAAGTCAGGAGGGAAAGAGGTGTGGTTTCAGTCAGGGTTTAGAATTCATCATAGTACAGAAACAGCATTAGTGAAGGTTACAAATGATCTTCTTATGGCCTCAGACAGTGGACTTATCTCTGTACTTGTTCTGTTAGACCTCAGTGCTGCTTTTGATACTGTTGACCATAAAATTTTATTACAGAGATTAGAGCATGCCATAGGTATTAAAGGCACTGCGCTGCTGTGGTTTGAATGATATTTATCTAATAGATTATAATTTGTTCATGTAAATGGGGAATCTTCTTCACAGACTAAGGTTAATTATGGAGTTCCACAAGGTTCTGTGCTAGGACCAATTTTATTCACTTTATACATGCTTCCCTTAGGCAGTATTATTAGACAGCATTGCTTAAATTTTCATTGTTACGCAGATGATACCCAGCTTTATCTATCCATGAAGCCAGAGGACACACACCAATTAGCTAAACTGCAGGATTGTCTTACAGACATAAAGACATGGATGACCTCTAATTTCCTGTTTTTAAACTCAGATAAAACTGAAGTTATTGTACTTGGCCCCACAAATCGTAGAAACATGGTGTCTAACCAGATCCTTACTCTGGATGGCATTACCCTGACCTCTAGTAATACTGTGAGAAATCTTGGAGTCATTTTTGATCAGGATATGTCCTTCAATGCGCATATTAAACAAATATGTAGGACTGCTTTTTTGCATTTGCGCACTATCTCTAAAATTAGAAAGGTCTTGTCTCAGAGTGATGCTGAAAAACTAATTCATGCATTTATTTCCTCTAGGCTGGACTATTGTAATTCATTATTATCAGGTTGTCCTAAAAGTTCCCTGAAAAGCCTTCAGTTAATTCAAAATGCTACAGCTAGAGTACTGACGGGGACTAGAAGGAGAGAGCATATCTCACCCATATTGGCCTCTCTTCATTGGCTTCCTGTTAATTCTAGAATAGAATTTAAACTTCTTCTTCTTACTTATAAGGTTTTGAATAATCAGGTCCCATCTTATCTTAGGGACCTCATAGTACCATATCACCCCAACAGAGCGCTTCGCTCTCAGACTGCAGGCTTACTTGTAGTTCCTAGGGTTTGTATGAGTAGAATGGGAGGCAGAGCCTTCAGCTTTCAGGCTCCTCTCCTCTGGAACCAGCTCCCAATTCGGATCAGGGAGACAGACACCCTCTCTACTTTTAAGATTAGGCTTAAAACTTTCCTTTTTGCTAAAGCTTATAGTTAGGGCTGGATCAGGTGACCCTGAACCATCCCTTAGTTATGCTGCTATAGACTTAGACTGCTAGGTTCCCATGATGCACTGAGTGTTTCTTTCTCTTTTTGCTCTATATGCACCACTCTGCATTTAATCATTAGTGATTGATTTCTGCTCCCCTCCACAGCATGTCTTTTTCCTGGTTCTCTCCCTCAGCCCCAACCAGTCCCAGCAGAAGACTGCCCCTCCCTGAGCCTGGTTCTGCTGGAGGTTTCTTCCTGTTAAAAGGGAGTTTTTCCTTCCCATTGTCGCCAAGCGCCTTGGGGCAACTGTTTGTTGTGATTTGGCGCTATATAAAAAAATTGATTGATTGATTGATTGAAGTGCTTGCTCACAGGGGGTCGTTTTGACCGTTGGGGTTTTTCTGTAATTATTGTATGGCTTTGCCTTACAATATAAAGCACCTTGGGGCAACTGTTTGTTGTGATTGGCGCTATATAAATAAAATTGATTTGATTTGATTTGATTTTGGTCAGCAGTGTCAGAATGCATCCAGATTATCTGATGGTGATCAGGTCATAATGTGTATTACAGTGGTGAGATCCATGTAGCTCCGTTCCTGATGTGTGCTATAATACATTACTGCGCATAAGACCACGGAGAGGTGCAGCTGCATTTTCCATTTGATTGTGCACTGTTCACATTCACTGTATATAATGAATGTGTGCCACATACATGTTATTACATGTCAACATTTCCTTTACCCTCCCTGGCCGGTGTCCAGTGGAGGTGGACATCCCACAACATGCCGGCAGGCTTTGCTTGACCAGTTGATCTCAGAGCTCAAACAACCACAATCAGATCGTTTCAGATGCTGTTTTGATGCTGTCGAAATATGTAGACTGTGATCATATGATGCAAAAACTGCACATAGACTGCCATCAGATGTGCATTCCATCTCGATGGTGCTAAGAGTGTTTTGAACATGTGCAACACACTTGGGACAGCTGAGCAAACAGGCCCAAATATGTAGATGTTCATAGACTGCCGTCCGATTGTGGCCGGATGTGTCATTTGATGCAATGTGTGTGCGTATGTGTGATGGGGTATAACACTTGAAAACAAACCGAAACAAGCTACAACAGGCTTAACATTTCTTCCGCACGCCTGATGGAGACACTCATAGTTTGCATCGGTTCACACAGTAAGATAAGCAATCATTTTCTCTGTTTCATGTGTCAATCAGTAGTACAACAGCACAGCCAGGAAAACAAGGATGTTCAGCAAAGAATTCCCTGTTGTGCTTGATCCTTCAGGACCTGGCTGGACAGTTTTCCCGAGGCTTGTGCTATCAGCGTGGGAATTTGATTGGTGCAATTGTTTCCACAGCCTCCGTTCAGACCCCTTCACAAACACTGGATTCCTGTGAAGAAAGGAACTCTTTGTGTGCTGCTAATGTTACAGAAATGCGGTTGCTTGGCAGACTTTCTTGTTGAACTCATAAGACATCTCGTTCTGTCTGTGTTCTGCCCATTTGTCTGTCTGAGGAGCAGATGTGGAGGTGAGGAACTGGGACACAAGTGATGCAAACATCAGGATTTGCGTCAAGCTGTTGTAAAGCACAGACATTCAGCCACATGGATGTACTTTATTATAAGCTCACAGCGCATTATGGGTGTAATTTACTAAGATCCCAGATAATGAGTGGATAAGATCTTCCTCATTCATTGGGCATTCTAAATGTTTGCATGTTGGGTAGATGAATGTTTTGCAGGTGATTTACTAAGAATACAATAAGTGTGTAAATGACAGAGGGTGGTAACATGATGTAAACAGCAGACTCTAAATGAGGATTTTGCATGTATTAGTAACTATAAGTGCAAAAATAAATTCAATTAGCTATTTGCAGCTATGTGCAAAGTAGGAGTGAAAATGTTATTTATTCAACATTAAAGAAATTGAAAACAAATGTGCCTTGAAAATGGT
Organism: Thalassophryne amazonica; assembly: GCF_902500255.1. Classification (NCBI taxonomy): domain Eukaryota; kingdom Metazoa; phylum Chordata; class Actinopteri; order Batrachoidiformes; family Batrachoididae; genus Thalassophryne; species Thalassophryne amazonica. The sequence goes on along the minus strand of NC_047110.1, from coordinate 23,237,847 downwards.
TTGTCTGCTATTTCACGTGAGATGTGAGGTGTGTGGCAGCCGAGAAAGTCCTCCTCTCCACCTCTTTTTTGCCTTAAACTGTCGGTTTTCAATGCACATTCCCATGACGGAGGTGATTTTTAAACGGGTTCTGACTCTGGGGTTAACACAGACTCTTTATGCTCATGTAGCTGGAGAGAACATGACATAGAATGAGAATCATATAAATCTGTGTGCATTTAATTTGTAGGTGGAGCTGTCCACGGTACTGACTTGCTGTTTCAACCCTTGTGCACAGTTACCACACTGCTTTCAAATGTGCAAAATACAGGTGCAATTATTAACCCCTTAAATTTCTTTTGGGCTTGATAAGTCACATTGTGTGTGCTAAATTGACCCAAGTGCACATTGTCCTCCAAGTTTTTTGTGCACTCAGGTAGACACATCCCAAAGGGCATATCCATTAAGGCAAACATATTAAATGAACAGTACATGCTATTTTGCACACTTATAAAGTGCAATCCTCAGTGCACAATGTTAGCAGATCAAGTTGCACATTTGTTTTTGGGTGATGTGGACGTTGTTGGAGTTGGAGTTTGTTTATACACATAAACCTTTAGTAGATCAGGCCCAAAATGATAAAAGGCATTCATTTGAAACAAGAAGCAACCCCAATCTTCATTGCCACTACAGATGTGCCTTTGAGCAAAGCCCTAAACCCACATGTGCTCCAGGGTTGTTGTTAGGGTAAGAACCTTACCCTAATTCTTCTTATAAGACTAAGAAGCAAAAGATGACTTCCGATGTCAGTTGTTGTTGACGCCATCGCTGCCTCTCAGCAGAGAAATTACCAGGATATGTCCAAATTCCACTAAAAAATTTGTACGTATGAATGTGCAATACTTTTTCATACATTTTACAAGTTTTTTTTTTGTGAGAATAGGCAGTCTTAAAATGTCCACATTTTATTATTTTATTTAATTTAACAAATGTTAGTCCCATAGAGATCGAGATCTCTTTTGCAAGGGAGACCTGGGCAATTATAAAGTTTCCAATCAACCTAACCTGCATGTCTTTAAATGTAGGAGGAAACCCATGCAAAAACGTGGAGAGCATGCAAACTCCACACAGAAAGGCCACAGGTAGGAATTGAACCCATGACCTTCTTGCTGTGAGGCAACAGTGCTAACCACTAAGCCATCGTGCTGCCCAGACATCCATTACCTTTTATTTTTTCTCCCTCCCTGTTCTGAAACATTTGATATTTCCTCATAGTCAGGTCATATAGATTGGAGTACACATTAAGGCCAGAAGCTACAGTCGTGCTCAGTATTATAGACACCCATGGATTTGAATTCAAATGAATCAATATTGTCAGGTCAGGTCTGTGAGCACATGCTGGTGTCATGCATCACTGCATCCACCACACTACGCAACTGCATTAGGTCCTGTACATCCTGACCTTTCTAACAAAACCATTTATCTGCTCCAGCCAGGGGAGGCATGGGTGTTGCCTTGCCGTTGTCCTGCTGCTGGGATCCTCAACACTGAGGCCCCTACCTGCTGGATCAAGCACAGAGAAACATGCCACATTGTCAAAATGTTATAGCTGATGGTCCCTCTCAATGCAAATGATGCTCTTCGTCTGAGTCACCACAAGTAACCACTCATTTAACTTAAAGCCATTCCAGTAATGCCAAAGGATCCTTTGAAGAGACCTGGAACCAAAGAGACCTAGTCATTGGTACCCTAGGTCATTGGTTAGTGTCCAAGACTAACAACCTGACATTAAGACAGGAAGTACCAGGACCTCAAAGACTTGGATCTTGATTCTCTTGTAAAGATATCAGCATCAACAAAAACTTCAGTCCAGAGACCTCATGGCTCCATAAGTTCTTTCCAGTCTCCCGATTTCAAAAGTTGAGAGATAAATGTCACTGCCGTGATAAGTGAATGTCTCTACTTTAAACACTTTTTGCCACATAAGCGATGGAAGTTCAGGAAGTCTTTGAAAACTTGGATCTTAGTCTGGGATCAGGACAGTAGCGGTGCCAAAAGGGGGCTTGGGGGCTTAAGCCACCTCAATAATGAGCCAAGCCCCCCTCAGCCCCCCCAATAATTCTGCCAATAATGTGAATAGCAACTGACATATTTGTGGATCTCAACTGCAGTTTTGCGCTGAGAATGTCTCAATATTGCATAACTGAGCAAAGTGATGAATGTGTTTGTTCGGTGATCCACCAATGCTGAATCACCCTTCACAAACAGAATTTTCAGTTTTGCAAATAAACATTTATTTGTAAAAACCCACACACGTTACAAATCAGAAAGCACATGTACAAATCAAAGGATATTTGTAAATCACCCTCTGTGCATTTGCAAGTATTAATGAGACAAATTTAACTCCATACTCCAAAAAATTAGGGTTCCTAAATATTTATTACGGCCACTCTTAAAAAACTTCACATCTTTAGAATTTTATTACTGGTACATTTTAGATTTGATTTAGATGAGATATACTTATTATCTCATAGGAATATATCACAATTATCTGGGAACTACTTTTTGTGCAGGAATTCAACAAGCACGTCGACCGCAGCCGTGCACTAACACAGAATATACAGAAGCTGTATGTCGTTGTTCGGCAATCATTCTAAGTGATGTGTGTGTGCATTGATACCACATTTTAGAGGAGCACGGGTGACTAAAACATATACCTTGGTATTTATAAAGCAATTTACTATATATTGTTCATTTCAACTGCATTTTGTGGAGCCCCTCCAATTTTTACCCCAGTCCCCCCAGTTCAGGACAAATGCAAACCAATACACTCAGATTCCTCACTGAGCTTCTCAAGTGCTGCAATCAGAATATTTATTGATTCTGCAAAGATCACTACATCATCCTTGGCGCAGGTGTCAGTAAACTTTTCATCACCAACAAGGACACCTAAGCCATTGGTTTCCAAAACCCAAAATGAACCAATTTTGTATGTCCAAGGTGAAATGTTAGTCTGAAGGAGGTACAGGATTTTGTGACTGGAGAAACTGGACATTGTGCAACTTTTGTATGTTGCATTCCTGGTCACAGATTCATGGTGGATTAGAACAGAGAAGACTTTATTCTGGACTTGAGCCTCCCATCTGCCTTCTGGAAAACTGTAGCTAAAAGTTCACTTGATGTTTTTGAGAAACTTATTCTTTTTCTAATCACAGTCAGAGAAGCCCATAGAGTTGTCCTGGTGGCTTCCCTTAGGAGTTTCCAATAAGAATGGAAAAAGTTAAATTTCTTGGAAGTCTGAGCTGAGTTTGAGAGTAAATTTGGGGATTTATTTGAGACACACCTCATTGCCAATTAATATCTTGTGAAAACTTGGGATCATGTTGAGAATATGATGTTTGATCATCACTGGTTATGGCTACAGTGCAAAACACGTATAAGTACTTGATCCATTCAGTGAAAGAAATATGAAGGCAGGAGGTTTGAAATGCTCGTATTGCGATTTAATAATTTCCTCTTCCTTTTAACACCGTATGAAGTCATGAGCTCTTTTTTTCCTCTTGCGTTACTCGGTTGGGGTGAGAATGAGGGTTAGGGATAGTTTTGCTTCTGCTAACATGAAAAATAAAGATTGCATCTGTACTCTGTGTCCATTGGAAATAAATTGAGAAAATGTGGATGTTTTGTAATGTGACCAGGCTGAAGCTAAACTTCCAAACACAATCCTTGTTCTGGAAGCCTGCTGAAAAAGACAGAATCTCTCTCTTCACCCTGAAAATCAGTAATTGATTAACTGTTAGGGAGGCCATTTAAAGGGATTCTATCCTAAGTCCGAATGGGACAGGCTGAGCTGAGTGTTGGAATCCATGGAGTACTTCACCAGACCACAACAGACTGTGTCCTTGTGTTCTTGAGTAACATGGTTTTATATATATAGGTTATCACAAAACCTTATGATGGTCACAAGGTTAGAAATGACTAAAAACTAAATTCTGAATTTGAATTTCAGTCCACTTAACACTAATGGCCAAAGATCAATCCAACAGACTGGACAGCTGAGGTATGGTTTGAGGAGCTCGCTTGTCAATTTGTAATTTAGGAAATTGCGGCGTGGTCTTCCCCTGGGGTTTGGCTAAATGATGAGAGGTCTGGTTGGGGTTGTTTATGCTGCACATCCTCCCTAATCACCAGTCAGTCTTTGTGTGTGTGTGTGTGTGTGTGTGTGTGTGTGTGTGTGTGTGTGTGTGTGTGTGTGTGTGTGTGTGTGTGTGTGTTGGGTGAAGGACCAGTCCTACTCAGTAAAAATCATCTATTCACACTTCTGTTTGTGAAAATTCTTTTTGGTGTTCCTTGTGTAATTTGGAGCCTTGTGGGTGTTTTGTGTGTATTGGTCTGAGATCTTAGCTGTGTTTTACCTCAGAGCCTCATGTGTCTGTCACAAATGGAGCGGTAAGAATATCAGGCATCACCAGAAGTAACCGCGGTCGGTGTGATTGACACAACAGGCCTCACCACGAGCCATTCGTGGCACATTCTAACGGGGATCTCATATCGTCGGGGGTTGGCGGGAGCACTCCCGGTGCCTTCCAAGGAAAATAAGCGGTGTGACATCAGGGCTTTGTTTCACCGGCGAGGCCCCTTCTGTTTGTGTTTAATATCTCTCAGTGAGAAGTGGAAAGAGAAGCAGCCAATTTCTCTGAGCTCGACCGCGGAGTCTGGCAGCGCGGCGGGGAAGCAGCGGTGGGCTTGTATATCTGCAGCACAGCTTGCTGTCTCTATAGCGCCCTGTCTCTATGTGCTTTTGAATCTCAACTCCCAGGAGGCCTTGCAGTTTTGACTACAGGGAAATCAGATCTCACAACACTGGGGGTCATTTAGCTGAGAGGGCAGAAAGCAAAAACAGAGAGCGTGATGGAGGAGAAGATATGAAGAGGGAGGTCAAACGAGAGAGGGACAAAAAAAATTGAAAAGTGGAACAAGGAGGAGAGAACAGATGAGGTGAGAGGAGAAAAAAAAAAGAGGGGAAAGCAGGAAAGAAAACGGAGTGGGGAGTGTAAGTGAAGGCCAGGAGCATCTGGGTGGTTTTGCTGAGGACGGGCTCTTTGATTCTCCGGCACTCGCACTCCAATGCCTTTAGACAGGAGCTGACAGTGGTTTCAGGCAGCGGTTTCTCTGGCCTCTTAGCTTTGATTTAGAAGACCCTCGACTCCCGGCCCAACGTTTCACTCTTTGATTTTTCTTAAGTACCTTGGATACTTTAAACACAGTTATTGGCACAGTTAGTTTTTTTTTTTTTTTTTTGGTCTTTTTATGCATTTAATGTTTGGCCTTTTCCAGTATTTTTTTTTAGTTTTAGTTTTCTGTTGTCTTTATAATATTTTGTGATTTTTACATGGCTCACGACGTATGGCTCATGGCTTTAATGCATATCATGCATTAAAGTTATGTTTAATGTACTAAATCCAATGTCTAAGGCTTTGATCCTGTAGTGTCAGGGTTCATATTATACATCTTTTCTGCATGCTAATGTAAGTCACTACATTTCTTAAAACACTTTTCATGTGCAAAGGTTTTAGAAACATTTACTGCCCCTAAAATGTTTTAAAAAATAATGTTCAAGATGTAATATTTAAAAATAAATATACATAATATGTGGAAACTGCCCAGTGTGAATTGTAAGTAATCCTGTAATTTCCTGTAATTTGTAAGTAGAATTGTATTTAATTGTGTTTTTATTATGGGACGATCATCAGCAATATATACCAGGCAGTGTGAATAAGAAAGAAAAATAAATGATTGTTTTTAACTTAATTTGTAATTTGATATGTATTTAATTTTTTTTAATGAAATAGAAAACATGATATTTGAGTTTTGCTGGAAAAAGAATGTTTGGACATCTTAAATGAGTATTTTAATTGATAATTGATTAAAATAAAATAAAACTACTCTGAGGATTTCCACCCCCACTTTCTAAAGGGAAGGAGTGGTATCCATGAGTTCTGAGTTTGAAACAAATTATCCAAAATGAATCAAACAGTCTAGTTTTAAAACTGTTCTGTTGTTTACTCATGAAAAATATCATAGTATTTTTGGTGGTTTGGGTACTTGGAATTTATTTGTGTGTTATGTGTAGCAACCAGTTATAGGGGAAAGTATGAGAACATGCACAGGAATCCAATCTAATCCAATCCAATCCACTTTATTTATTTATATAGCACATTTAACAACAAAGACGTTCCAAAGTGCTACACATAGAATCACGATAGATAAAACCCCAATAGTCAAGAAATAAATTAAAAATAAGAAAATTAACAATAAAAAAAGTGGAATATGCAAGATAAATAAATAAATAAATGCATACATACATACATACAGCATACAAAAGATAAAACCAATAAAACCTACCTAAATAAAAACAAAAACAATAAAACAGAGGACCACACAACTCACGTAATGTTAAAAACCAGCGTCTTCAGACGGAATGTGAAGATGAACACCGTGATCAACAGCTTGACTTTTTTTTTTACATTTTGCATTTTTCTTTAGCATAAAACCTGGATAAAATTAAATAATATTTATTAAATTGGGCCAAATAATGTTGTATCTCAATGGGCTTTACCCTGTCCATACTGTATGATGACTGCTGTTTTTAAACCCTCACAAGCAATGAGTACAATATACAAATAATTACTGTTTGAGTTTAATGGTATGAATATTTCATTCGGTGAAAGATGGAATGTTCCATTCAACGAGGCAAATGAAATATAATATAATAAATAATATAATATCATTATATTATATAATGAAATATTAATTCAATTGAAAGAATGAAAAAAACATTCACAATGGCTAAAATATATCCTTGTCATTTGATATTTTATTAATATATATACAGCAGAAAAGGGACTTACATTTGGTGTGTATCACTGCTTTGACATCAACAGTCCAACACAAACTTTAAATTAGAGTCCAAAAGTGTTCTCAGTGAACTTGCAAAAACAGTCTGATGGTTCAAAAATAATTCTGACGATGTAGGCCATGATGCCGTGCACTGACTTTGTGTCCTTCCTCAGTCTAATGAAAAATTGCATCAGACATTTGTTCAGATTTTCATCCTAACTTCATCCTAATAGCTCTTCCTGCCTCCAGATGGCTTACAGCGTAGTGGATTACTTTTTTGTTTATGTGTTAGAAGAATTAGCACCATCAGTTAGCTCATTCAAATCATCATCCGTCAGCAAAACAAACTCTGCCATGTTTAGCTAAACGATGCCTCCACTAGTGTTTGTGCACACGGAGGTCAAAGTGTGCAGTGGTACATAATGTATGGAACCAAATTTGCACAGCAAATGCAACACAACACAAATGGGATGAATAATCCATGTCACATGACATACGTACAAAGCACCAATAAAATGACAAGGATCCACTCAGCCGTTATATAATGCCTGATATGCATTAGCGTCACAGTTAAAAAGGAACATAATGATTTGAGTTTGGCCCATTTTGCTCAAAGTTGTCCTGTCAGATTTTATATAGAACTGCATGTTGTTTTGGCACAGATTTGATGCTGGATTACCTTCCTGACACAACTCAATATGTACAAGGAGAGGGTGGCCTTGAATAAAGGTCCTTCTTCTTGGGAGTCAAGTGTGCTATCTACTTGCGCCACCCAACAAAATAGCAGAAATAAAGCATGAATGACAAAGAAGGGTATCTCCATTCTGCTTGCACATTTTATTGATATTTAATATTTGTGAGGTTGCATAAGGGTGATTTCAGCCAGGTATTAACCTTTTTCATGAACTTAAGTCTGGATTTATAGCTGTAAATAGATACACAAAGTGTTCCAGCATCTGTTGAAAGAATAACTGAGAGTGAACATGGATACTTAAAAGTAAAAATGTTTAGCTTGACTACAGACTTGACAAATACTCACCCCTCAAACAAATGTTTTGCTTGTGTTTGACACTCCCATCAGCTTCACACGCATGTGTATGCAATGCACACATCTGCTTCTTTCTGACGTCTGCGTGCATTTGGCTGAAGCGCACATACATCAAACCTCAAAAGTTAAGAACAGCACCGGGGAGGGATTTAAAAACACACATGCACACAACAGGATCAAGGGTGTGGGAGGGCCACAGGACAGAGAGCCGAAAGAATGAAAGAGGAAAGCCGCTGACTAGCTGCTGGCAAGCGATGTTAATAGCCTGTCGGTTTGATGGTTTCTTCCCTCTTGCAGCAGCTGTACGCCGCCCAACTGGCCAGCATGCAGATCTCACCAGGAGCCAAGATGGCTCCGCTTCCGCAGGCTCCCAACTCCTCCGCTCCTCTTTCCCCCTCCACTCTGAAGAACGAGAAGAGAGCATCCAGTCCTGTCGCTCACATTAAGGTGAGTCCATTAATATGGAAGAATTGTGCAATAGTCGATGTAAAATATCCAGGAGAAGGAATCAAGAACAAATAAGCAAACCCACCAAGACAATGGAAAAAGGACTATGATGCAAAATACGTTCTTAAATGGCAATGCCACGTAAAACTCATCTAACACCAATTAGCAGTGCATGAAAACATGAAACACACACACGTGATTCCTGTCACTAACATTACACACATTACAACATTAATGTCTAAACTTTACAAAAAAATCTTTCGATAGATGTAAAATTCAGTTCAATTCAATATATTTACAATATATAGCACCAAGTCACAACACAAGTCTTCTCAAAGACATACATGGGGAGTAAAGGCCCGGCCCCACTGGGGAGAGGATTAATTGCGCATGATTTGAGTACACAAATTACGGGCATTCGTTGTCGTCCGCAACAAAAATGGCCAAAAATGACAAATGTCCCAGTATGAATTACATATATATTAATAATGTATAGCGAATATATGATGAACAATCACGGTTGTATAACGCATGTAGTGAGGAAACGGATCTGACGCATTGCGATTATCACAGCAGTATTACGGGTGTATTATGAATGCATTGCATGTGTTGCGTGTGCACGGCATCTGCATTGCGGTCATAAAAGAAGCGCACTCGGGCTGTCTGCATCACTATTCACACCAACAATACAGGATCTGGAGAATTTGCTGGACTTGGACCAGTTGATTGGAGTAAACAAGCAGTGATGTCAGCGGGTCGCATCAGAGCGCAGCTCGTCTGAACGATTATAACAAGAAGGTAAATCTGTTATAAACATAGGAATAAATACTGTAACAGCTGCAGACAAGAAGGAAAAAACATGCAACTGTTTTATCAAACCGTGACAATATAAACATGTCAAATAATTACCTTTTTAGACGGCTCAAAATGCTTTCTGCAGCTTGTTAGCCGTTCGCGCGTGCGTTAAAAATTCTGATGATCCATCCAGGCTCCTGTGTTGTTGAGATGTACAAAAAGGTGTTTTTTTTGTTCTTTTTTTGGGACCATGTTTTCCTTGACCTTGACATTTGACCAAACAACTCCAAAATCTAATCACCTACACATATTTACCCAAATAATATTACCACCATGTTTGACCCATCTAGTATTTTTGATTGTAGAGCTACACAAAAAAATGTAGTTTTAGACCAAAACCTAGTTTGGACCATGTTTTCCTTGATTTTGACCAAACTGCTTGAAAATACAAAATGATAAGCTGACTGATATGAACTTTGAACTTCCTCCCTCATTCTATTGCTTTTGAAAATATACTGGAAAATGTTTTTTTTTTTTTTTTTACAATTATGATGTTCTATCATGGTGTCTTTGTGATGTGACCATAATTTTAACCATTTTCTGATTGACATGAGCTTTATGTTGTCACTCTGACCCATTGGTTTCAGAAATATCCTGGACTATATCTTTTACAACCTTGACCTCAAACCTTGAATGATCTACTCCAAAAATGAATTGTCTGAAGACACCAACCCAAGGAATATTCCTGCCAAATTTAGTGAAATCCTACTTACCTGTTTAGTTATTTTGCACACAGACACACCAATATACTGCTGGTGTGCAGGGCAATTAATGATGTGACACAAGTATGTGAATGAGCCAGTTAAAAAAGCCAACTTGCTGTCTTCATGTCATCTCCATAAGCTAATTAATGGTTGTCCTCTTTCTTGCTCAAGCTGTACACTGCGGCTCCACAACCTCCTTCTGCAAATGCTTTGACTTATCACTGACATCTCCATCATGGCGACTACTTGTAGGCTATGATAGTATTGCTCAGAGGCAAGAAATACTTTGTCAATATCCAACATAATGTAGACGAGACAGCTGAGGAGTTTCGTGTGTGTTATGGTCATGTGGTGTTTTTGTCTAGGCATGAAGTAGCACGTAGGTTAGGGGTGTTCATGTTATATAGTGAAAAAATAAAAGTTGTGAGAAACTTCAGGCCACATGTGGTTTTTGTTCCACTTGAGGTTTTATAGGTGCAGACCAAATCTGAACTCAATCAGATAAGATTTTCCTCTTCCTCTGCTGGCAAGGCAACGTCACCCTAACGGGAGAAGACTCTGATGCCATTATTTTTCGTTTACAGGTACATGTGATGGCTTCTAATTGCAAAAAGTGGTGGTTGATTGGTCACCCGGAGGAGAACATTACTGGAATTACTGGATTACTACATTGCTTGTTTGGGGAAAATTGTTGCTTTGTGGGGGACCCCTAAACAATGTCCGATTACAATAAAATTTGGTACAGATCTTTTATTTCATTAGTGGAACAAGAACACGTGGCCCAAAAGATTTTGTAACATTTGACATTTTGAACAGGTGCCCCAGTGTTGAGGACACAAATGGCTGGAGAAATGCGCACTGCTGCCGCAGTTACTCAGGGTCATCACAGAGGATCCAGCAGAGATTGAGACTTGGTACAAGTTTCATGCTAAATGCCGTTATTGATGCAACTCCCGTTC